>NW_007731985.1:90610-91969 GCF_000696425.1 Galeopterus variegatus
GAATAAACTTAGGGCACAGAGATATGTTAATCCAATCAATGGATGTCAGGAAAGGCTGCCAGAAGGAAATGACATCCGGCCTGAGATGAATGAAGCAAGAGTGGCAGCTAGCTAATGACCTTGACCTCGGTGATGTAAAATCTTTATAGGAAAGGAGGCATTCCTACCATATAGTTCAGAAATAAGTACAGATAGTGAAGCCAAAGGCCTTGGAATCACCCTTGACTCTACTTTTACATCTCACATAAAATCCTCTTTAACTTCTGTCATCTTTACCTTCAAAATATATCTAGCATCCAGCCATTTCTCACCACCTCTACTATGACTGTTCAGGTACAGGCCACATATGAGTACTCATTTAAATTATTTCCTTGTGTCCTATGGTCCCTGGGATTCTGCTGTGTAGTCTTCTTGCTTCCCTAAAGTCTGTTTTCAACTCAGTAACTACAATAAGCCTACTGAAACACAGGTCAGATCTTGTCCATTCTTCACCAAAAACCCTCTGTAGTGGTTTGAATGGTGGGCCCCCAGAAAGCATGGCCATGTTCTAACCCCAGGAACCTATAAATGTGACCTTATTTAGAAAAAAAGTTCTTCGAAGATGTAATTAAGGATCCCAAGATGAGATCATCCTGTATTATCCAGATGGCTCTAAATCCAGTGGCAAGTGTCCTTTAAAGAGATAGAAGAGGAGAAGACACTGTGGACATTGTGGAGAAGGTCACCTGAACACAGTGGCAGAGACTGAAGTGATGTAGGTCCAAGCCAAGGAATGCTTGGAGCCACTGGAAGCAGGAAGAGGCAAGGAAGTATTTTCCCTTAGATACTTCGGAAGGAGCACAGTGCTCAGTGCTGCTTACACCCTGATTTTGGACTTTTGCCCTCCGGAACTGTGGGAGAATAAATTTTTGTTGTTTAGGCCATTTAGTTTGTGGCAATTTGTTATGGCAGTCCTAGCAAACTAATACGTCCCCCAATGGCTTATCTCGTTCAGAGTAGAACGTAACTCAAAATCCTTACATTGGCCTACGAGGCCCTGCCTGGACTCCCTGCCCCCCCACCCCTGACCTCTCTGTCATAATATTTAACACTCCTCCTACTCTCTTCATTTCAGCCTCTCTGGCCTTCTCACTGATCCTCCAACTCATAAAGCATGCTCCCTTTCCAGAGCCTTTGCAATTACTGTTCCCTCTGCCTAGCTTGCCCTTACCGCAAATGGCTACCTGTGTGACCCTTTCAAGATTTTTCCAAATGCGTTTCATGCTGTGAAGACTTCCCTGATCATTCTATTAGAATTCCATCCATCGCCCGTCACTCTTATTCCCTGACCAGCCCTGTCTGCCTTCCCTGCCTCACTTC
>NW_007731985.1:93034-94487 GCF_000696425.1 Galeopterus variegatus
ATGTTTATGACTTAAGGGGAAGTGTTTATATGGGAAATCTGGAAACTCTCTACTCTCCCTACTTCTTCTGGGGAACATTTCCAAATCCCTCTGGAATTCCTGTCAGCCATTGGATAGAATTCATGCCCCTAATTCTCTGGAGTAGAAGAGCATAGATGCTCTAATTTTATAGGACAATGGCACTGTTCTGCTATGGCAAGAAGATCATATACAATTTGTACTTTGAAGCCCCTTGGCTTTCACTTGTCACTTTACATTTGACTTCATACTAGGTTCCAGAACTCTGAGTGAAATAGTAATGAGGGAAGAGCAGCAGCTCTAGCAACAGGTAATGCAAGTTGAAATTTAGAGGCTTTTTAGAAGATTTGAAGGTAATATCAAAAGGTGGATATACATGTAAAGCGGTCTTGGGATGAGGGACAGAGAACATGTATCCTTTGCCGATTTACTTTGATGAGATTTCAAAGAATTTAGGACATACTCTTACAGACTGGTAGCTTCTACGCACCCATTACATATATGTTTGGTGGTATAAACACACACAGAGTTTGCACTAGTCTTGCCGGTTCATGCTTTCTGTATAGAAGACTATGAACTCAAATGCCATTAGCAAATACATTTGGCAATTAAAATGTATATATCTATATTTATATCTACATATAAGGTATATGTGAATAACAGTATTCCTTTCTCCAAAATATATGACAATATAAATAAAGCATCATAAGACATCTTTTGCACCATCCTTAATCATCAGAGGAAGAAACTGGATAAAACAGAAAGCTTCAGCAGCTCCTGTCACTATTTGGCTTTCTTTATGCAACTCTGGAGATGTCTGCATAGCAACAGAAAGTGGGACAATACTTCTGTCCTTTGAAAAGCAAGAGGAGAGATGAAATAAAAATATCACCAATCAGCAGGAACATAAATGAAAGGCTGTGTTCCAGAAGTGGAATTAGTTCAACTGAACCAAAGTCTAAGATGGTGAAGGAGTTAACAATGTTGTGGTATTTTAATTAGGGCTGGAGTTTGGGTTGGATTCAGATAAAAATCCTCAACTGCTTACCCTTGGCATACCAGGACTGCCCAAACATCTTGGTCTGCAAAATTAGGCTGGGAATAGCGCCCAAACAGGATTTCTGAAAAGATTCTTCAGACTTTCTTCTTTGACTAAGGCTTGAAATTCTGCAAGGATTGCAAGAACGGTTTTTATAAAATATATATTTTTGCTAAAATCTGGAGGTAAAATAACACACAAATAATGTTTACATGTACTTGCAATGAACAGTTACCTACACTAGTTTATATATTAAAACAATGTTTGGGTGGAATTATTGCTTTTTATTTTTTCAAGACACAGACTATAGAGAAGCAGATTTAACTATATACTTTATTTTGATGACAAAAGATAATATATGGAGTTATATTTAAATAAAAATTCCAGTACATCTGG
>NW_007731985.1:96046-96782 GCF_000696425.1 Galeopterus variegatus
GTTTCCATTTTGGGATCAGTTGTGGCTGTGGTGGAGGATGGCCTGGGAGGATGAGTGGGAGTCGGGAAACCCAGGAGGGCATTACCATCATGAAAACGTAGCACAAGAGTGGCTTGGAGTAAGGCGGTGGTAATGAAAACAAAGAGGAATGGACAGATTCAAAATGCATCCTGGAGACAGAAAAATAGAAGGACTTGGTCATGGGGGATGAAGAAAAGAAGACACAGGAATGCCTTCTAATTTTCTGGTGTTAGCAATGGATAAATGGTTATATAACATTCCAAGATGGGAAGATTTGGGAAGAACCAGGCTGAAAGGAAATGAAGAATTGTGAACTCGTTACATTTCTGAACACTTTGATACTTCCAAGTGGAGATGTAAAGAACATAGGCTGTTGGATATATAAATCAGGTGCTCAGAGGAGACGCGCAACCTAGTGGTAACAAGGAGGAAATGTAATTATAATTGAGTGCCTTCTCTGCTTAAACACCTCCAGTAGAGTCCCACTGCTATAGCATGCAGTTCCAGGTCATTAAAGTGTCATTGAAGCTCTTCTACCATATTACCTTAACATACTTATAAGATTTGTGATGCATGAAATTATTTTTACATTCTAATATGAGTGAAAAGTGAGATACTCAATTATGCATATGATCCTCTCTCTTTAGCACGATGGATGGTATCCTCTGCATATTTACTTTTTTACCTCCCCAATAACACTGAATAGACTACATCA
>NW_007731985.1:97503-98739 GCF_000696425.1 Galeopterus variegatus
GGGGGGCTAGGAATTCCATAAGAGAGTAAACTAAATGCTCAAATATGACATATTTTATCTTCTGTGCAATGGTAACTTGAGGTGTCTAGTAGGTTCTGTGTTTGGTAGTGATAGTTCTGAACCATGCTTGCTAGTCAAGGAGGCAGCCAAAGGGCGAACCACGACCCTCTCCCGCACTGCAGTTTGCTCAGCTGAGTGTGGCCCAAACTGGTATTTCAGGAGAAGGTGTAAATTACTGCAGAGAATGAAACTTTCACAGTAAACTAGACTAGATTTTAAAATCTGGAACAAGATTATGTAAAGTAAAGAGAGTGGCCTGGAATATAAGGAGATAAGCCCAAGAGTTTACATTGGGGCAGGGAAAAGCAATTCAACAGAATGAGTTTAAAAGGAAATTGAGGAAAAGAATAAAACTGTTTGCCACTTAAACCCCTACAAAGTCCAGCTCTTTCAATATAGAAAGAAAAAGAAACCTGGGTCCTTTTTCCCACCTCCTAACTTAGCCCTCACACGCGCCATTACTTGGAAAATGGGTACTGTTTTCATTTCCAAACATATTTGGGTCGCTCCATGGAGATTTCTTTTCTCTTCAAGTCTTTCTTGGAAGTGAATTTTCAACTGATTTTACTTCTATGACAATAAATTTTGGAGTCAGGGAGTACATTTTATGATGTATTAAGGCTCCTTATTCCCCAGGGATGGCCCTGCCAAGGAACGGGTCCTGCTCCAGGGCTGCCTGGTTCTTCTTCAAGAGAAAGTAAAAGAATCTCTAGAACAAATGTAGTCTCTAACTGGCAACAAACTCAAGACCTCTGGGACATCAGTTTCTTAGGCCTAAACTGTTCTGAATGGCACAGCCATAGCAAGTCCCAGAAGACTTGGAAGTTCTAGAACTGCTTTATAATTCAGAATGTGAACAGGGTAATGTCTGGGGAGAATGTATATCAGGCCATGCTACTTTCCTGCTTAGAACTCTCCAGTGCCTTCCCGTCTCTCCCAGAGTAGAAGGCAAAGCTCTTGCATTGCCTGTGAGGCCCTGCCTGACCTGGGACTTCTCTGACCACACCTGTTACCACCCTCTTCTACTTCAGCCATTGCAGCCCACTGGCCTCCTCACTGATCCTTGAACGCACTAGCATGTCCTGGTTTGTACTTTTTGCATCCTCTATCTGGATTAATCTTCCTCCAAAAAGGACATGCTCTTCATCAGTTTTGGGAGGTGTCTTCTCAAATGGA
>NW_007731985.1:99106-115657 GCF_000696425.1 Galeopterus variegatus
CAGCCATTGCAGCCCACTGGCCTCCTCACTGATCCTTGAACGCACTAGCATGTCCTGGTTTAGGCCTTTGTACTTTTTGCATCCTCTATCTGGAGTAATCTTCCTCCAAAAAGGACATGCTCTTCATCAGTTTTGGGAGGTGTCTTCTCAAATGGAACCTTGTTATAGGTGCTGTGCCTGATAGTTCTCTGCCTCCATTACTCTCTAGCCCCTTTATTCTGCCTTATATGTATAGTATTTATCAGAAGCATACATTTTAATATTTCTGAAAACATTTGAAGTGAATATGCAGTATTACTTCATTAGACTCATTTTGTTAAATACATATATATGTATGTGTATGTGTGTACTTTAACCAGCGTACACTGGCTTAATTCTGATTAGACATTTCAGTGTATGTGTATACTGAAAGAGCTGGACTTTGTAGGGTTTTAAGTGGCAAACAGTTTTATTCTTTTCCTCAATTTCCTTTTAAACTCATTCTGTTGAATTGCTTTTTCCTGTCCCAATATAAACTCTTGGGCATATCTCCTTATATTCCAGGCCACTCTCTTGACATAATCTTGTTCCAGTGTTTAAAATCTAGTTTGGTTTACCATGAAAGTTTCGTTCTCTGCTCTGATTTACACCTTCTCCTGAAATACCAGTTTGGGCTGCACTCAGCTGAGCAAACTGCAGTGTGGGAGAGGGTCGTGGTTTGCCCTTCACTCTTTCCCTATCTCACCCTTACACATCTCTTCTATTCTTCACAACAGTGTTCTGCCCTGGCTCTTCAGGTGCCACTATGCACTGAAAGAGGTATCCTCTGGGTGTGGCAGATGCCCACATATTAGCCATTTCTTTTATGGTGAAGTTTCATGAAATTTTCAGAAATTCTCCATCCGGGGGTTTCCTGCTAGACTGTTCTTTATTTCTGACTGAATGCTTGAAATTCCCTATCAGCTTCTGCATCCAGTGGTACAACTCCACTTTCTCCCTGGATTTTCCCTTAGATCCTTCTTAACTCGACTCAAAACCAGCTATCTTCCTGTGGTTCTAGTTGGCTCAGAGGAAAATTCCTTTATTCTTGCCCTCACGGCCCTCCCCCCGCTGCCTTTGGTGGAAGAGCAGACATCTCCCTCCAAAGGCTCTTCTACTTTCCCTGCTTATTAAGCCAAACTCTTTCCTTTTGACTTCTCCTCATGCCTGCTCTCAAACTCCAAGAGACACATGTCAGGCATTTTGAATATCTCCTTATTTGGTCTCATCTACAACTACATATTAGTCTGTTTCTGCTGCTTGTAACAAAATACCTGGAACTGGGTGGTTTATAAAGAAAACAAAATTTATTGCTTACAGTTTCAGAGGCTGGGAAGTCCAATATCCAGGGACCCCATTTGGTGAGGGTCTTCTTGGTTGTGGCTTTATAGCAATGCAGGGCTCTCACATGGCAGAAAATGGCAGAGCAGAGAAAGAGAGAGAGAGACTATCATGTGCTCTCCTGTTAAAGCCTTCAGAACTACCCCCATGACTACCATTATTGATCCATTCACTACAGCAAGGTCTTACAGTCCAATCACCTGTTCAAGTCTCCACCTTTCAATTACCATAATAGGATTTTTCACCTTCAACAGCTACAGTGGGAATTAATTCTGGGGGGACATTCAACCCAAGGCAAACCATCTTCAAAGAAATACTTTTTTCTATACGTCTCTTGACTTACTTATCTATATTCTTAAGGTAGAGTCAATAAACCAGTTTCAAAACCTTTTAACATGTCCTACATAGATGTTCTAGCATCTGTTAACTTCAGCCTTTGGAGCCTTGGACACAACTTTAAGAAAAAAGAGAATGTCATATTTAACATTCCAGTACATATACGTTCAATGTATAATTCATATATTTGCCTCATTCTAAAATGTAGACGATTTTTTTCTTTTTGGCATAGTAAAAACCCTACAACTTAATTAAATGCAAAATGGATCATTNAGTCAATAAACCAGTTTCAAAACCTTTTAACATGTCCTACATAGATGTTCTAGCATCTGTTGACTTCAGCCTTTGGAGCCTTGGACACAACTTTAAGAAAAAAGAGAATGTCATATTTAACATTCCAGTACACATACATTCAATGTATAATTCATATATTTGCCTCATTCTAAAATGTAGACAATTTTTTTCTTTTTGGCATAGTAAAAACCCTACAACTTAATTAAATGCAAAATGGATCATTAACCCTTAAAAATATGCTATAGAAATAAGTAGAATCATGTGAAATATAAATATTTAAATGGTGTTGACATGTTTTATTTATAAGAATGCAACACATAGATTTAATAGTTATTTAACATGAAGAAAGATCGATGACAATATCTGCTAATATATTTGAAATTCCATTATAGTGAAGGCTTTATTCTTAGGGAAAAATACAGTGGAATGAGTTTAAGGCAATTGAGACAATATTATCTGCAAATCTTTTCAACAGTTTGTCTATAATGACAGAATTTGTGAATAATATCAAAGAGAATAAAGGAGTCTTCATGTTTTTTCAATAAATAACCTTTTATTCTCTCCCCCCACCCCCCTTTAAAAACAAAGAGAAACAATTTTACGGAAATGATGGTGAAGCATTGTGAAAGTAATGGAAAATGCAAAGGAGCTATTTCTGTGCCTCATTATGCATCTTAAATTGCTGTTCCAGTATCCCAGATTTTCTTCAACAGTTAACTACTGCCAAACATAGAGTAGTCAAACTCTCTGGAAAAGAAACAATGATTGTACTGTCTGCTCGTGCAACATGGAAGAAACAAATGCTGATGGACACCCAAACAGTGTGGAGGCCATGTCTGGACGGAGCCACACTGCTAGGGAGGGGGCCATTGGAGACTCGGGCCTTTGGACAATTCAAATTTGAATTTGACAAAATTAGCAAAGGAATTAAACTCCCATCTTCAAAATCTGAGACAATAAAATCTAGGGCACTGAAATGCACAAAGAATGGAGGCTATAAAGTAACACAGAAGCTTTCTTCATAAATTTGGGGCTAACTGTGTCATCCAGGCCTTCTTCATCTTTTCCAGTTTCATTCAGGCTCTGAGAAGAGAATTTTGGGTATAAATCCCACAACTCCTCATCCTTAGAATAACAGTTTAACTAGTTGCTGAAGAGGAGGGAAAGAGACCAGCTCTGCTATCCACAAATAGAGGTTTTGTTTATGGAATTAGAGAATTATAATGTGCTGAAGGCATTAGTGACCTAGTTATTTGAAACCTATTTAAAATCTCATGATAGGAAAGTCATTCTAGAGAAAAGAAGCAGCATGTGTATATTCAAATATCATGGCTGTTATTGATAATCAATCAATACATGTTTCCTGGTTTCGTCTTGGGTGTTCTTTATAAATCGAAAAGTAGAAAATTGCTGGGAAAAAAACAAATTTTACATTTACTCAAGTCATTAAATATTTATGTACCCCATATTCAGAAAAATACAGCAATACCAAGGTCACATCTCAACAAGTTATCAAAAATTGAAATTAGTGTCTGAAGAAATGAAGACAATTGTTACCTTTGCTTTAATTATTTTGATAGCTCTAACCAAAGTATTGTGTACTATACACCAGTCTAGAGACACAACAGAAGTTCATGAGGACCTGAGGACAGAGATCACTGAATATTTAGACCTATGGAAACTGCAACTCAGAAGGTGTAAGGAGAGAAGGCCACTCTCTCAGGGTTATGTATGTGGTGAGGTCAGCTCTACTTCTATCTACTTCTGTCTCTCTTCCTCTTCCCCTCCCCTCCAAAGATTCCCAGTTCTATAGCTGAGTAGTCAAGAAGAATCCATCAGAACTGAGCTTCAGTTTTCCTCTCTCAGGGTTATGTATGTGGTGAGGTCAGCTCTACTTCTATCTACTTCTGTCTCTCTTCTTCTTCCCCTCCCCTCCAAAGATTCCCAGTTCTATAGCTGAGTAGTCAAGAAGAATCCATCAGAACTGAGCTTCAGTTTTCTCTTTATTTCACACCTATATGATGGAGGAAATTTAATTTATCTCTCCAAATTTCAGATTTTTCATCGGTTATACAGGGTTAGTTCTCCATAGCTAACTAGCTTGGGGTCTTAAATGCTCAATTTCAAATGTCCAGAAGAGAGTTTATCTTAGGTCACAAGTCCTAAGCCACTACCATGCGTACAGACTGCCTGCCTTTTCATCAGGTATACCCTCTCCCCCCAGTAGAATCAGCTGTATCTACAGGACATAAGAGAAAATATGGAGTCTATGGAGTCAAGTGGTCCACAATTCACATAATAAGAGTTGTGGGAAGGGGTAATTTCCTTTAAGATATATGTGTAGGTAGAGGAGGCAATGATAGAAATCCATAACAAACTTTAGATTTCCATTTTGCTGGTATAATACAGATGTAGTCTCAGTATTGACATATCATGTAGGCAATTTACATCTCCATATCTCGTTTAAGGATTTTTTGAATTTTCTGGTTTCCATTATTGACCAACTGTATTGGATAATTTCTAACTCTTCCCTTCCTTCTGATGGCATGTGGTAGAGTCTGTATCTCAACATGAGAAATAACTGGTTGTCAACATGACTGAATTGGTCAGTATTGTTTGTCACAGCAGTCCCTCACAATCAATCCAGAAGTGCCACAGTCCTTCTGCAATCGGGATTGATTATTATGGAAGCCAGCTGTGGTTCATCTATTTCATTGCAGATGGCTGCAGCCTTTGATTCCATTGAGAAAAGTAATTTGTCACTAAAAACTCAAATGCTGCCTTCACAGTATTTTACTTTCAAAGACATAGGGAGAATAAATGACCATATTGTAATGAATGTGGATTTGTCAAACCTGTTATGGAGAGTCTTTCCTGTGTTGCAAGTGGTGAATGGGGGTTGTTAGTCACCAGTTCTAAAGCTCCTTTGCATAAACAAATTTCAGTTAGTTCAACTGGATATAATTTTAGGTCCTTTGCCTCTCACACACATGACTTGCATCTGGGTTTGAGACTTAAGAAGCCCATGTAACTCTCCATGAAAAGACAAATGTATCACTCCAGACGTAATAATATAATACAATAATGTGTGTGAAGCTTCCAACAAATGCACTTATTATATTCCAATTTTGATAAGCATTTAAGTTTCCACGTAAAATTACTTTATTCATTTTAGTAATAAAGAAAGAAATAGATGAAATAGAAGTTTGATTTAAAAGTCTCTGTTTTGCTCAAGATAAGCTGGTAAAAAGACATTTATTGAAGTTACTAAGGTCCGTATGTTCAAAAGCTCACTGCTAATTTGAACCCTATCAAAGGAACACACACGTGTCCATTTTTCACTACAAATCAGGAAACATCAATAATTGAAGTGCTTTTGTGTTTCAAATTTTCATTAAATATAGCTCTAATTCTGGCCCAAGGCCTCAGTCTTGTGTCGGGTTTACTTTAGCAAAATAAATTAAGGAAATAATGAACCAAATAAAGCTTTTCCCCAGAAAATCCACACAAACTGAGTTAAAAAAATAAAAGTTTTAAAAAGTAATGGATTTCTTAGACTCCACTAAGTGTATTCTTCTATTATTTTGGTCATTCAAATTGATGATCTTTACTAGCTAAATGATATCAGATTGGTATCCAGTGTAATGAATTCCCAAAAGAATAAAAAGACACGTTTCTAGGGAAGAATTCAGGAAATCTTGCTTAATAAATTGCTGCTGCTAAAACTTGAAAAAGAAAATAAGTGATGGCAGATTTTTGTGAAACAAACCAAATACATTTTCAGCATGTTATTTGATAATTTATAAAGCATATGCAAGTCACAAGTCACAATGTCAGGTAAAATACGTATGTTTTGTCATTGTACTTTCTACATTTATATATAAAAGGGAACATATTATCAGTTTGGATTTTATGGATCAGCTGGAATGTAAGCCTCTAGGAAAGCTTGAAGAATTTATGTGGTTAGACAACCTTGAATTGTGAATCTTTCTACAACCATGTCCAATCATCAAATAACTAAAAATTTGCTCTATTGTTTTGTCCTTCACCTGCAAACAAGGAAGTGATGATGTTTATCAGAAACTCTTGTAGTGGATGGGAGAGCAACAAAGATCAATAGGTTAATATTTGTAAACCACAATTCAGGTGATAAAAAGTCTGCAAATGCATAAAATAAACATTATGCTAATGATAGACCGTTGATCACAAAAAATTACTTTGCTCCAGGGTAACACCTTTCCTTTGTTCTGTAGGTTGTATGCATATTAGTCTCAGATAGATATTAAGTAATAATAATAATTATCATTTAATAACTCAAGACTGATGGGGAGAGCAGAGGTTTTAATATGCTTTCTACAGGATTTTTTTTATTATCAAAGTTTTGTACCTTAGACATGAAAAAAAAGAAAACCTTTCATAATGCTCTGTCAGAAAAAACTAAGCATTCACTGATGGTGTAATATACTCTCCTGTTCTAGCTTTGTACTTAGACATCTTATAAATAAAATTTATTTTTATAATTGTTTACAATTTGTCTAGTATTTTTAACTTTTTAAAAGGATTTTCTGTTTCTCTGTATTTATATTTAATTTGCTGCTTATGACATCCAAATGAAGTCCATGGATAAACTGTGTACATAGGAAGGTCAAGGAGGGTCACTATTCCCCATTCCAACTGATGATATGAACGTTCTTCTAGTCATCTGGACTCAAAATACTCATCTGGACTATTTTTTTCTCCTTGCTCACTACCTGGAATTGATTTTCAGTTTCCTAAATGCCTAGACCACATATCTCTTACACCTGTCTATTTTTTCTATTCCCGCTGCCACCTAGCTTAGGTTTCATTTCTTTTCATCTGTATCATTGTCACAATCTTCAAATTGGCCTTCCCACCACTGTCTCTGCCCTTCTTACTTGATTCTTCACTTTAAGCAGCCACTTTGCTGCTATCCCTGCTCAACACCTTTCATGGCTCCCTACTGCACCTACACTAAGTATAAATTCTGTACTCCAATTTCCCTTTCAGTCATAGACTCTGGTTAAATACAAAAACTTTGGAATTGAATTGAACTGAGTTTGCATTTTGGTTCTGACCCTTGCTCTTTGTATAACCTACTAAATATAACTGAAATTTTGGAACCCATCATAGAGTTCTTGTGAGGTAAAACCAACACAATTAGTTAATTAATTAGGCAAATATTTATCAAATGCCTGTTATGTGCCAGGCATTGTTTTATGGTAATAAAGCAGTGAATAAGAGTTTCTAAGGTGATGGGCAATAATCAAACAATGCACACGAACACACATACACACTCTTTTTTAAAAAAATTATTTTAGATCAGTTTTAGTTTCACAGAAAAATGATGAAGATACTACAGAGAATTTCCTCACACCCAGTTTTCCCTCTTACTAACATCTTATACCACTACATTCTTGTTAACTCAATTTCATAGTTTAATCAGACTTCCTTATATTTCACCTAATGTTCTTTTTCTGTCCCAGGATGCCATCTAGGATACCACATTAAATTTAGTTGTCATGTCTCCTGGGGCAATTCTCAGCTGTGACAGTTTCTCAAATGTTTGACCTTGATAGTTACTTTAACATTGAGTAGAGACAAGTAACATGAAGAAAACCACGGCTGGATAAAGGTATAGAGAGTAAAGGGGTTGTTATGTCAGACAGGATGGCTAAGCAAGTCATTTTCTGAGCTGACATTTGAACTGAAACTGGACTGTATTGAGAAATGAAGTCATAGAATTACCTATGGAAAGAAATGTCTAGGTCCAGGAAATGTCAGTGTAGAGTCCTTAAAGAGGGCCCCTGGTTGGTTTAACAGGTATCAAGAAAGCAAGTATGGATGGAATTAAGTGGGTGAGAGAGAAAGAGTGGTAGTTACTAAAGCAGTAGTTACTAAAGCAGCCATGAGCCATGTAGGGAAGGTCTTGGATTTTATTCTGGATAAAATGAAAAGTCTTTGGAGCATTTTGAGCAGGGCATTAACAGAATTTGATATATGTTTTTAAAGTAGCAAAATCATTTAAATAATTTTGCATCATATTATTATCATAACATTTTTGATTACTCTGCACGTACCATAACCTATAACTGATATGGATTACTATATCCCCAATCATGCTCCAAGCTCCCCAACCTCTGGCCTATATTAATATTCCCTTTGCAGGACAAGTTTTTGTTATTTCTTTCTGTCAGAATCCTATTCGATCTCAAGATCAATCTCAAATATCACCACTTTTAGAAAAATTTTTTTTAGTCCTTTTGTCTTAAGATGTGTTCTTTCTTATGAGTGATACCCTGAGAAATATGATTATGTGAAAATATTACAGTATTTGGAATTGGGTGGGCTTATGTTTGAATCTGAGCTTCATCTATGAATTGTGAGGTTACTTTGTCTGACTTCTGTACATGCAAATTGGGGATATTATTTGCCTTATGAGGCAGTCTTCTAAGATAACACATTAGAAACTAAATAAACACTAGTTATTCCAAATAAATTCTTCAAACTTTTGTTATGACATTTATCTGATCCCTCCTTTAATATTAGCTATTCATATTTTCTCCTTGTTATGACATTTATCTGATCCCTCCTTTAATATTAGCTATTCATATTTTTATATATGTAAAATTTTATCCGGCACCTATTACGTGTAACTGCTTTGTCGAATGCTAATGGCGAGAAGAGGAGATAAAAAGAATAAAAAGATTATGATAAAGTCCCTGCATTCCAAGGTATTTTCATTTTTTTTTTCCTTTTTGTCTTTTTTCGTGACCGGCAACGGATCGCAACCCTCAGTGTCGCGCCCGTACTGGACCGGGACTGGCAACGGGATCGCAACCCTCGGTGTTGCCCCCGCACCTCGCTCAGCCAGTGAGCGGCCGGTCTGTATGTGGGATCCGAACCCTCGGCGGGAGGGCCACTGCGCTCCCAAGTGGCGCACTGTAGCAGTGCACCACCGGGCCGGCCCAAGGTATTTTCATTTGAATGGAGAGAAGGTATGTTCACATATAGTGTCAGGCAGTGAATGGAAGAAGGAGAAATATGCAGAAAATGGGTTGAGAGTAGGAAGAAGCATCCCTAAGATTCCAAAAATGTAACACTAGTATTATGTTCTGTGCTACTGTCCAAAGCCATCCTGGAATCACTGTCTGTCCGCTGCATAATTCCTTGATCAGTAGATGTTAGTTGAAATTCCCAATTTTATAAGTGAGCACACAGGCACAGGCTAAGTGGCATTCCCGGACTCATAGTGCTGTTTACAGAGCCAGGGCTGGAAGAGAACTTTGCTAATGCCTGGCCTCAGCTCTCCACTCAGAGTTACCCATCAGAAAGGCAAAGGGCTCCCTGTGGTTGTAGATGTACTCAGAAGACTTCCTGAGCAGAAACTTAATTGGACCTACGGACTCTAACAATTTCTTCATAAATATGTGACATAAAAATAAATATTATATTTGACTATAAGGAAACTAAAGCTAGACCTGAATATGTAGTTTGACCCAGAGAAGTTAACCTATCATTTTTTCTAAATATCAATAGACAAAATAAAAAGGAGGCACTGTAAGTGATATTTGGTAATGACCTGCCTTTATAACAACTTAAAATTCCCCCCCAATTTTTGGCCTAATCTCCATGAACATCAACCAATCAATCAGCAGGCTGTTATTGAGTGCCTATGCTAGTACCCTGCTAATATGAGGTGCTTTCTTCCAAAGCACGTTTATTAGTTAAAGTAATCATTTAGACTATGATGGTGCTTTTTACCTGCTTCAAATAAAGTATTTATAGGAAGAAGCCCATAACCATATCAGTAAATGCCTGACAATGTTCTTTATCGAGCATGGCCTAACTCCCACTATCACAGCTAATCATGGGGGTGGTGATTCATCACATACAAAGTGCTTTTGTACTGATTTGTTCCTTATCATAACTCTGCGGTAGCTTTTCCCATTATCTTTTGTTTTAAGGATGAGGAAACTGAGGACAAATAATTTTT
This sequence comes from Galeopterus variegatus, assembly GCF_000696425.1. NCBI lineage: Eukaryota > Metazoa > Chordata > Mammalia > Dermoptera > Cynocephalidae > Galeopterus > Galeopterus variegatus. Next base: position 109,110 of record NW_007731985.1, read on the forward strand.
TTGAAGACAGCTCATTTTATAAGTGATTTAGATAGGGGTTGAACCTATATAATCTGAAGACAAAGCCCAACCTCTACGACAAGAAGTTAAAAGAAAAACCAAGAAACCCCACTAAATTGAAATAACAAATATTGGCACATTGACACATGGAATATATACATTTATTTATATATAAACCTATGTATATAATGAGCCACCATGATGAGAAAACTCATGATGACACTGGAAAAGAGAGTATGATTTGTACTGGCTTTAAAACTATCCATTCAAGGAACTTGATAAAAAAGGCCTATTGGGCCATTATTCCTCTTAGTCTTGTTTCCTAAAAGCAGGATGAGGTGGCTTAGCTGTAAGTGTCCTGAGATGGCTCAAATGTGGTCCTTTGATCATTGGTGAGGGATGGAGTCAAACAGCAAACATGACAAAGTCTGGTTTCAACACCAATGTTTTACTCTTCACATCTCTCATTCATATAGAAGAACCTCATTATCCTGTTTTAAACCTCAGAGGCTCAAGATCTTCATGTTGTCTTCCAGATGGCCAACCCCTCTGGAGTCTCCCTAGGCGCTGCCTTGTAATCAAAATGCTTGAAATACTTTGATTCTTTTATCTCCTCATCAAAACAGCCCCTTGGTGCTATTGATGCTGGCAAGATCTTTGGAGGAAAGCAGACTCATGAACCAATTCAGGCCGCTAGGTAAATGTCTCTTAATTTCCATTCTTTACCAAATGACTTTCATGATGAAGGGGATGCTCCTCTTTATTTATTAATTAATACATCCTTTCACTCGATAACTTTAGTTAGCAACCAGTTATGCATTGTGCTTGTTTCTATAGGCAAAGTAGAAAACAAGGAAAACCTAGATCTTGTCATCATGAATTTTTGTTCCAGCAGTGGAGACCAATTAAACAACTACTTCTGTGACAAATTAAGTCTAATTATAATTAACGCAATGATAGACAATTATAAAGTGTTATGAGCATCACCTTCCTGAGTCGGAGGGGTTAGGGAAGGTTTCTTGAAAAACTGATTTGTAAGCTGAGATCTGAATATGAACAGAAGTTTGCAAGGTAAAACAAATATTGATTACACAATGAGAAAACACAGAAAGAGACTTAGTAAGAAACTCAAAGATAAATCAGACACGAATTCTGCCCCCAAGGAATTTTAAATATAAAAAGAAAGATTAGATTTTTCTATAAATATAGTAGAATACAGTGTTATAATAAAAGTATGGCAAAGTTCTACAGGAGTTCAGAGGGAAAATGAGAATATTTCCACCTTGGAAGAACAAGGATGGAATTTGATGTGGGCTTTAAGAGATAGTGTAGTGACTACTGTGTTGTACTACCCAAATCACTCTTTGAGATACTCCCTTTGAGTATGATGAAGATAGTTATTTCCAGAGATCCAATGAGCATTACACACTGAGAGCTCTAGTAATTGCTTTTGACTGAAAGTAGCATGCCACATTTAAGTTTATGCCTCCTACCAGGGCTAGTGCTCATCCAGGGACTAGTTAAGGTGGCTTTACAAAGATATGGTGGTTCCTTTGTCTTTATTGAGGTTATCTCTGAAAAATTATCTCAATTTCAGAGTTTCCAATGAGATCAGCTAAGGCCACACTTATATATGGCACATTTTAATTTTCCCCTCTCCCCAATCCTGTTCCCCTTTCTCCTTAACAATTGTTCCTAATAGTACTGCCCAACAAAGCTCTGCACACAGATCTCAGAATCTCAGTGCCTGTTTCCTAGAGAATGCAACCTGAATCAGATGGTACTGGAGTGGTGCCAGGAAGCAGATCATAAAGTGGAATTTTGGAGTTGAACCAACCAGCTGACCATCAAGATTCCATCACTGGTGGAGGTTGCAGTAGGGATAGCACTTGATATGCTGTAGCAAAGCAACTGTTGAAACTTTCACCAATGGTGAATTGAATTTGGGATAGGATACTGGTGGGAGGGAATGCACTGGTGGGTGCAATGTCTCAGGTGCTTGAGAAAGTGGCATAGCATTGGGTGATTGTTGTTGCAGGATATCTATACATTGAGAGTAATCACCAGTTACAAACTAAGTGTGAAAGCCAGAGGGCTTACCAGACAACATAAAAAGGATTTTCATCTCCTACAGTTGGAAGGTAGAATAAACTAAGGCCAGCCCAGGGCTTAATTATAAGAGTAACAAATCTCCAGAAGGAGTTCAATTCTCTTGGCAAACATGCTATGTCAAGATAAGAAATGTATTAAAAACATCTGAATTTGTGTGTCAAAACTTTTCAGTTTTTAGGGCCGGCCCGGTGGCACTGCTTGGGTAACAAATCTCCAGAAGGAGTTCAATTCTCTTGGCAAACATGCTATGTCAAGATAAGAAATGGATTAAAAACATCTGAATTTGTGTGTCAAAACTTTTCAGTTTTTAGGGCCGGCCCGGTGGCACTGCTTGGGAGCGCGGCGGCGCTCCCACCTGAGGGTTCGGATCCCACATACAGACCGGTTCCCGCTCACTGGCTGAGCGAGGGGCGGGCGCAGCACTGAGGGTTGCGATCCCATTGCCGGTCCCGGTCCGGTACGGGCGCGACACTGAGGGTTGCGGTCCATTGCAGGACACGGAAAAAAGACAAAAAGGAAAAAAAAAAAAAAAAACTTTTCAGTTTTTAGATTTTTTAAACTTTCTGGGACTACAGAAGTGACCTACCCCTCTTAGTTACAGGGTACTGCTTAAAGATGATGTAAGGTCTCTGCTTTGCAAGAGAGCATACAAGTCCTCTGTATCTGACCTTACCTTCCCTCCTTGCCACCAGGCCAATATATAGGGTCAAATTACAACAATAAATCAGGCAGGTAAGTGTTGAACCTGCTAAGAAGGGAAAAGTACCCTAATAACAATTGGGATGGTAGGATCCCAACATAATAGGCACTTTGGAAGCAAGGTAAGATGCGATACGAGGCAAGGTTGGAGTGGCAGCCAGGGTGTGTGGAGATGTTGATCTGCTGAGAGCAATGAAGATGATTGATAGAATATGTTATTTCTACGTAAGTGGGGAGCCAACAGGGGTATCGCTTATTTATACAATTTCTTAAGAATAGGAGGCTAAGGGCAGATGCCATAAATAAATCATATCCCTTGCTCTATTTCTATAACAAGCTTGTTTTTAGATCTGTAATCATTACTGACTGAAGAAGAGGTCCCAGGAAGTAAGACCCTGCAACACTACAGTAAGCAAATACAGTAACTAATATCCCAATTCTTCTCCCTAAGGCACCTATGACTATTGTACACTGGCAAAGGGCGTTGCCCAGACATTTTTGAGGACTGTTGGTTATAGGGTCTCAGTTGATATTGATATCCAGAGTACTTGTTAGAGTGGGAGTGTATGAGGTCCAAGATATATTTGGTAGTTGGCAAAACCCTGATGTTGGTTTCTTTACCTTTTGGGGTAAGAGTTATTGCAGGGAAGGCCAAGCAGAAATCTTTGAAGCTGTTTCCTCAAAACCCTAGCCAAGGGCCGAGCCCGTGGTGCACTCGGGAGAGTGCGGCACTGGGAGCGCAGGAGCGCTCCCCCCCCCCTCCGGGCCGAGCCCGTGGTGCACTCGGGAGAGTGCGGCACTGGGAGCGCAGGAGCGCTCCCCCCCTCTCCCCACAGGTTCTGATCCTATATAGGGATGACCGGTGCGCTCACAGCGCTCACTGGCTGAGCGTGGTGCGGCCGGTCTCAAAAAGGACAAAAAAACCCCAAAAAACCCTAGCCAAGATAGTTAATCAAAAACAATGCTGTATCCTGGAAAAAATGGCAGACATTAATGCCACTATTAAAGACTTAGAGGATGCAGGGTGATGGTCCCCATAAAATCCTGTTTAATTCACCAGCCCAGATTCTATAAAAACATGGATGGAGCCTAGAAGATGACAGCTGACTTCTGCAGACTCAACCAAGAAGGAACACCAATTGAAGCTGTTATGCCAAATGTGCTGTCTTTGTTAGAAAAACTAACATGGCCTCAAGCACATGGTATATGTCCACTGTGTTGGAGCATGAACTCTTTCCCATCCCCATCAAGAAGAAGGACCATAAGCAAATTGAATTCTCCTAAGGTGGACAAGAGTATATATTTATCGTCTTGACTTATGTTCTCTGTCAAAATACAATCAGGAGGGATCTAGATCTTTATACATGCCACACAATATGACATTAGACTACTATATTGATGACATTATGTTAATCAGACCAGGTGAGCAAAAAGTGGCAAGTACATTGAAGGCCTTGGTAACTATGTGCATTTCAAAGCATTGGAGATAAACCCTTCAAGATTCAGGGACCTGACTCATCAAAAGACATTTTTAGAGGTTTAGTGCGTGTGAAGACATCACCTCCAAAGTAAAGGACAAATTATTATACCCTTACCTCTAAAAAGTAAATCCAATGCTTGGTAAACTTCTTCATGTTCTGAAAGGAATATATTCCAAATTTAGAATTATTGCTCCAACCTTTTACTGAGTGACACAGAAGGCTGCTGACTTGAAAGAACATGCCCTTGTACAATGTAAGCTACAATTTAAACAGCCTTGCCACTTGGACCATACAATACTGTATGGTATTATAGGTACTTGTGGTGAGTAAAACCCCCAAATGAGAATTTGCAATGCAGATCTGCAGAAATCTGGAGCCAGTCATGCCATCTGCAGCATAGAGTTATGCACTATTCAAATAAATAGCTCCATTGTGTACTATTGAGTTCTCATAGACATGGAGAATCATCTGACAATAAAACATCAAATGTTCATGGGGCCATAGATGCCCAGTGTGAGCTGGGTTCTGGCAGACCCACTGAGTCACTAGGTTGTGCAGGCCCAGCCATAGACTATCATAGATGGAAATGGTTTATCTGGGATAGTGCATGAGTAGAGCTACAAGTTACAAGCACAAGGCTTGAACAGGTTGCTCAGGACACCATGACATTGAACATCATTGCACTGGCAACTTTTCCTTAACTGGCTACATGAGGGTGTGTCCCAGGTGATGGGAGAGTAAAACGTCTAAATGTGTATCATAGGTGGGTTGGTTTGGAATGTGGGTACAAGTGCACTAGAACTTCACTCAAAGATTGTTCCATCAGAGTGTGGTAAGAGGAAATTCTCCCACTAAGTGTAGCTTTGCTTAGAGCATCCAGTCAAGCACTTTGTATGGAAAAGAGGTTAGATGGCTTAAAAGGAGAAAGAATGGAAGATTCAGAATAAGAAGAGTTGAAGAAGAGACATATATGAGGGTACTTCAAAAAGTTTGTGGAAAAATAAAATTAAAAGACAACATGAATCTTTCCATGAACTTTTTGATGTACCCTTGTACTATGAAAAGACCTATTAGAGTAGGCACAAAGAGTGGAGGTCTTTAGATTGCATGTGAACTTTGACTAGAGAACATCCATTGTAGAAAAGTTACTAAACAAACAAGTAGACAGCATCACTCAGCCAATAGATATCTGTCAGCCTTTGTCATCATCTACGTGAGTGTTGGCAAGAAGGGCTTATGAACACAGAAGCCATGATGGAAAGAATGGAGCTCCAACATATGCCTACTTGCTTACCAAAACTGATCTAGGTAATGTTGCCTCTTGAAGTCCAACATATCAGCACTAGAAATCAATGATGAACCCCTGATATGTCACCAGCTCTTGAGAGCAACTTGGTGGCATGTTGTTTTCAATGGATTCCTTTTACTCTGGAAAGGACTGTGATTAATTTTGACTGAATTGATGGTATATTTGGTATGCATTTCCACCTGCACCTTGCAGAACTTCAAACAGACCACTACCTGAGAGTGCTTGATACTCCAACACAGCATCCTGCCTAACGTTTTCTTGGACTAAAGAAACTCTTTTATGGCAAAGGAGGTGTGACTGCTGGCACATGATCGTGGGATAAACTGGTCCTATGACATATTGCACCACCCAGTGGTGATTGTTTCAGTAGTCTCTTGGAGGTAAATTGAGGTGCCAGTTTGCTGGTGATAATCTGTGTGTGTGGGTACCATCCCATGGACTGCATCATTCACATTAAATAAACAACCACTATAGGGTGCTATATCCCCAAAAGGTAGAATACAAGAGTCTGGGAACCTTGGGTGAAAAATAGATGTGGCCTCACTTACCGTCATTGTCAGTGACCTACTTGGAGAGTTTGTGCTTCCCATGCCTGTAACTATAGGTGCTGTATGTCTAGAAATGTTCTTAGACGAGGAATGCTTACTGCAGGGGATATCACATGAACTCCATTAAACTTTATGTGATGGTTCCCACCCAGTCATATCAGGTTCTCTTTGCCAAGAGACTGACAGGCAAAGGGAGCAATAGTGACCTTGGTAGGCTAAGAGAACTTTACAGTCAGGAAGAGGTAGGGTTGAGGTTTCACACTGAGGGAAGAAAAAAAGAGACTAGGTACCCAGGTAATCCCCTATACAATTTGACGGTACAAGGAAAGGTGGAGCCGCCACGGTCTAAGATATGGTGACCAGGAGACCAGACTCCTCAGGATCTAGTTCTCCCTATAT
>NW_007731985.1:116252-125386 GCF_000696425.1 Galeopterus variegatus
CCACGGTCTAAGATATGGTGACCAGGAGACCAGACTCCTCAGGATCTAGTTCTCCCTATATTATAACCTACTTAAATCAGCAGAGGTGTTAGATTAGGGGAATCAAAAATGAATAGTGGAAGAAGGACAGTGAATATCATCTGTAGGCTTAGGCTGTACTTTGTCCTGCTAACTTTTCTGAGTGGCCCCAGGGAAAGAGACCTGAATTCTGGAGTTTTCCCTAGACAGTACATGGTTCTGACTAGCATGAGGGATCAGCTGCAGTGGAGGTGTTGCGCTGTGCAGGTCTGCTCTTAGAATCTGCCTGATTATTGGCTCCTGACTGTTCACAGCTGTCTGCATCCCTCTCTCTTACCCCCAGTTGAAGAAAGATGCTTTGCCCCTAAGGTTATGTCCCATTTCCAGGTCATCCAGCATCCAATGACGGATCAACACAGAGGTACAAAAACCCGTCTGGCTGCTTTATCTGGATGGGGGGCATCTCTGAAAGGTATTCTCAGTATGATCAGTGGAGTACATTACTGCAATTTTATCCCAGTTCGACTTTAACCTTTGTCCAAACAGTCCTGTTTCTTGTTTTCCTCTCTTTACTCTCTGCTATGGTCTGAATATTTGCATCCCTCCACCAAATTCATATGTTAAAATCTTAACCCCCATGTGATGGTGCTAGGAAGCAGGGCCTTTTGGAGGTGATTTGTCACATATAGTGCTTTGACATCCTGGAATAAGGAAGCAGCCTCGTGGTCTCTGTGACACCGTCCCCTGCCTGTCTCTCAATCTTCTGCCCCTCTTCAAAGCACAGGATGAAGCTGTTCCCTCATCTGTCTAAAGTTCAAATCCCCCAAAGAAGAAGACGACTACCTCTGGTCCTTTCCCTGAGTTTTTATGAACTGAACTCATATCATTACAAGGAAGACTGGAGTCTGTCGATACAACTGGACAGGCTTCTGTCACAGACCATTATCTATTTTGGTTCCATTAAGTATTTTGAAGAAAATCATTTACTAGTCATTGTCTGTGCTGTTGGCCAAATAGACTTTGTCCCAGGACTTTGTGTGTTCTCCACCCACTGAATCCATCTAAAAATCATTGACTCCTTCACCCCTCCCCCATCTCCTCCTTCCCTATGAAGAGGGGTACATAAATATCTGTACCACACTGGGAAATCAGGTCATCACTCTTGTGATTCTCCTGTGCTTTGCCCCCTTCCAGCACGTTAAATAATAGAATTTGTTATGCTTTTTCTTCCTATTGATCTAAATTTGTCAGTAATTTTTTATTAAGGAAACTTCAGGGGTCAAGAGAAAGTTTTCCCTAGGCCCGTATAGCCACTTCCACCATTTGAGGAAACAGCAAGAAGGCATCATCTATGAACTAGGAAATGGGTCCGTACCAGACACTGTATCTGCTGACATCTTGAACTTGAACTTCCCAGCTTCTAGAACCATGAGAAGTAAATTTTTGTTGTCTATGGTACCCAGTCTGTGGTATTTTGTTATACCTGAACAGACTACGATGCTCTCCCAGGTACTTCTCAGCTTTTAGAGAAGGCAACCAAAATGATCTGAACTTTGCTGTAGGAATATTGAACATAATGCACTGAAATACGCACTGAAATGGAGGAAGAGCTCGCTTTGAAGAACCACTGGAGGAATTACTTTCCATTTCCTAAGGGAGAAACCCTGTTTATGGCAATGATAGCAGCAATGGAAATGCTGAGGGGGGTCTGATACAAGAGAGCAGACGCTTTGAAGAACCACTGGAGGAATTACTTTCCATTTCCTAAGGAGAAACACTGTTTATGGCAATGATAGCAGCAATGGAAATGCTGAGGGGGGTCTGATACAAGAGAGCAGAGGTAAAAAGGACATGGTATTGATTTAATGTGAGGACAAGTGAGAATTGGCAAAATGCAGTATTTCTGAAAGTTTGAGAAAGCTGTTTTGTGTCTTTATAGAATTCTTTAGAAGAACCAGGAAGTGCTACTTGCCTGGGATTCCCAGGAGGTATTATTCTAGAAATCTTCAAATGGCATGGGGAAGCTTTTTGTTAAGCAGTTTCCTACTATAATCTTCCCAGTTGACTATAGAAATGTCTACTAATCTCTTTCCCAATCACTGTGTGCCCATTTTCTCCCCAGGTTCAGCTTGTTTCATTCATTTTATGGCTTTGTTCTCTTGGGGATTAGCTGTGATAAACTGTGACTAGGCCAAATAGCTGCTTCTCTATACCACAAAGCAGGGCACTATTGTATAGGCCCCTTTTAAGAGCAAAGTTTCTTAATGACCCTAAGCTTTGACTTAATTATTGTTATTATAGTATTACTTAAACACGTTTAAAGATAAAAATAGGTATAAACTCTGTGCTTATTGGCTTTATATAATTATGTATAAGGAAAACCATTTTACAAGTTGAAGTCAATAAGAACTACAAAACTAATAAAATTTAAATTAAGATCATTAATTTAATGGACATATGAAGTTGTTTTGTGGCAATTAAATTGCTGCTTACAGCATAAATGACAATCAGGTCCTTTTGAGTTTAGAATGCCAATGCTACCTTGTTGCTTGCTATGACTTAACCCAGAATTTTCTATATTCAAATATAGAGAAATTTTCACCAAGAATGCAAATCATATTGGTTGACCTTTGCTTAGCAGGTACCCTTCATTTATCTATGAAATACACTTTTCATTAACCTTAAACAATTAAAGAGAGGTCGCTTGATCCGATGATACAAATGTGTATTTAGGAACCAAATGTGAGTTAAAGTACTTGGTTATTGAGTTGTTGTCCAGATGATCCATAATATGATTACTGACAAATTTTGAGGTTACTATACCAAACATACATCTAATGTTTTAGCAGCTCAGGAATCAGGTTTTTTTAAATTGAGCTCCTTGGACCAATAATCGTTTGTGAAATGCTGCAAGGATGTTAAGTTTTTTCTTTGGTTCTTTTAGAGCAATGATAAGTAATTCTTCAGGATTTCATCTTAATGTACAATTAAAGCCTAGTTACCAGTAAAATATTATGTAATTTATTCAGAGTTGCCATGATTTAGTATTTATAAGCCAACATTTGTATAATCTTAGATTTGCTGGATTTTATTTCTTTCTTTACTAAGTAGACTAGCTGTCACACAATGTTTGTTGATTCTGAGAAGCTCATAGACATGAGTGGCACTTCCACCATCCTCAGGAAGGTCGCTTGTATGAATGTGGTGAAGCCTTTCTTGTGTCGGTAGTGATTTTAAGTTGTTACTATTTTGTCTTTTATTTACAAATTCCTCCTACTTTAATCTCATCATTATCCATTTTGTTGTGTGTTTTTTGTTTAACTCTATAGTGGGTAGCAATGATTAATTTTACCACTAATTTTTTGTCCTCTAATCTTACAATCATTGGACTCTCAGATGTGTATTGTGAATCATCTATGAATCACACATATCACCTACCTTAACTTCCTCCCCCAAATTTATTTGTATGGTGAGTGACATTTCATTGTTATCATGGAGTAATATTTCCAATGGAGATTAAGAACAGGCCAAGTAAGTAAGTTTCAGCATTATCTGCCACATTTAAATGGGCACTGGGAAACCTGTACTCCCATGTTCATTTCAGCTCTATTTACCATAGCCAAGATATGGAAGCAACCTAAACATCCATTGACAGATGACTGGATAAGGAAAATGTGGTATATATACAAAATGGAATACTACTCAGCCATTAAAAAGAACAACATTCTGCCATTCACAGCAACAAGGATGAATTTTGAGAAGGTTATAAGTGAAATAAGCCAAGTACAAAAAGAGAAATCCTGCATGTCTTCACTCATAAGTGGGAGCTAAAAAATAAAGCAAGCAAGCAAGCAAGAAACAAAGAACAAAGAAAGAAACANACTTTGCTGTAGGAATATTGAACATAATGCACTGAAATACGCACTGAAATGGAGGAAGAGCTCGCTTTGAAGAACCACTGGAGGAATTACTTTCCATTTCCTAAGGAGAAACACTGTTTATGGCAATGATAGCAGCAATGGAAATGCTGAGGGGGGTCTGATACAAGAGAGCAGAGGTAAAAAGGACATGGTATTGATTTAATGTGAGGACAAGTGAGAATTGGCAAAATGCAGTATTTCTGAAAGTTTGAGAAAGCTGTTTTGTGTCTTTATAGAATTCTTTAGAAGAACCAGGAAGTGCTACTTGCCTGGGATTCCCAGGAGGTATTATTCTAGAAATCTTCAAATGGCATGGGGAAGCTTTTTGTTAAGCAGTTTCCTACTATAATCTTCCCAGTTGACTATAGAAATGTCTACTAATCTCTTTCCCAATCACTGTGTGCCCATTTTCTCCCCAGGTTCAGCTTGTTTCATTCATTTTATGGCTTTGTTCTCTTGGGGATTAGCTGTGATAAACTGTGACTAGGCCAAATAGCTGCTTCTCTATACCACAAAGCAGGGCACTATTGTATAGGCCCCTTTTAAGAGCAAAGTTTCTTAATGACCCTAAGCTTTGACTTAATTATTGTTATTATAGTATTACTTAAACACGTTTAAAGATAAAAATAGGTATAAACTCTGTGCTTATTGGCTTTATATAATTATGTATAAGGAAAACCATTTTACAAGTTGAAGTCAATAAGAACTACAAAACTAATAAAATTTAAATTAAGATCATTAATTTAATGGACATATGAAGTTGTTTTGTGGCAATTAAATTGCTGCTTACAGCATAAATGACAATCAGGTCCTTTTGAGTTTAGAATGCCAATGCTACCTTGTTGCTTGCTATGACTTAACCCAGAATTTTCTATATTCAAATATAGAGAAATTTTCACCAAGAATGCAAATCATATTGGTTGACCTTTGCTTAGCAGGTACCCTTCATTTATCTATGAAATACACTTTTCATTAACCTTAAACAATTAAAGAGAGGTCGCTTGATCCGATGATACAAATGTGTATTTAGGAACCAAATGTGAGTTAAAGTACTTGGTTATTGAGTTGTTGTCCAGATGATCCATAATATGATTACTGACAAATTTTGAGGTTACTATACCAAACATACATCTAATGTTTTAGCAGCTCAGGAATCAGGTTTTTTTAAATTGAGCTCCTTGGACCAATAATCGTTTGTGAAATGCTGCAAGGATGTTAAGTTTTTTCTTTGGTTCTTTTAGAGCAATGATAAGTAATTCTTCAGGATTTCATCTTAATGTACAATTAAAGCCTAGTTACCAGTAAAATATTATGTAATTTATTCAGAGTTGCCATGATTTAGTATTTATAAGCCAACATTTGTATAATCTTAGATTTGCTGGATTTTATTTCTTTCTTTACTAAGTAGACTAGCTGTCACACAATGTTTGTTGATTCTGAGAAGCTCATAGACATGAGTGGCACTTCCACCATCCTCAGGAAGGTCGCTTGTATGAATGTGGTGAAGCCTTTCTTGTGTCGGTAGTGATTTTAAGTTGTTACTATTTTGTCTTTTATTTACAAATTCCTCCTACTTTAATCTCATCATTATCCATTTTGTTGTGTGTTTTTTGTTTAACTCTATAGTGGGTAGCAATGATTAATTTTACCACTAATTTTTTGTCCTCTAATCTTACAATCATTGGACTCTCAGATGTGTATTGTGAATCATCTATGAATCACACATATCACCTACCTTAACTTCCTCCCCCAAATTTATTTGTATGGTGAGTGACATTTCATTGTTATCATGGAGTAATATTTCCAATGGAGATTAAGAACAGGCCAAGTAAGTAAGTTTCAGCATTATCTGCCACATTTAAATGGGCACTGGGAAACCTGTACTCCCATGTTCATTTCAGCTCTATTTACCATAGCCAAGATATGGAAGCAACCTAAACATCCATTGACAGATGACTGGATAAGGAAAATGTGGTATATATACAAAATGGAATACTACTCAGCCATTAAAAAGAACAACATTCTGCCATTCACAGCAACAAGGATGAATTTTGAGAAGGTTATAAGTGAAATAAGCCAAGTACAAAAAGAGAAATCCTGCATGTCTTCACTCATAAGTGGGAGCTAAAAAATAAAGCAAGCAAGCAAGCAAGAAACAAAGAACAAAGAAAGAAACAACAAACATAATAGTACACTGAACTTTCAAAAGGAAGAAACAGTACTTAAAGGGGGAGAGGATTAGGGAGAAATTGGTTAATGGACACAAATAATGAGTACGTTTTATATTGGTGAATATGCCAACTATCCTGATGTGATCATCACGTATTGTACACAAATACTGATAGTCAAATCTGTACCCCACAAATATGTATAATTGATTATGTTTTGATTAAAAAAGGGGAGGGGACTGGTCAACATAGTTTGAGAGCTGCTATTCTAATTAATGGGAGACCCAAAATCTTGTTTTCCCCTAGGAAAGCCACTCCTAATAATGTGTCCCTTAACTAAATTATCTTTATGTAAACTTAGTTTTCATAGTTTACTGCTTAAAACCCTTGGATGACAGCTTACAATTTAAATAAGAAAGAATGTAGAATGGAACTTTAGTGTAATTCTAGCCATAATAGTTCATATTTGGTATAAAACTAGTACATTTTGGATCAAATCCAGATGGGTTTATAACCTAATGAACCAGAAGGATCTAATTATAACACTTTTGCATAGAACATGGTTCCATAGAATGGATTTCAAGGATAGTATGGTGAGAATGTAGTGCAAATGAAAACGAGATGGATATTCTTTTGATGGATGAGGGGTGTAGGGTAGAGTAGGGGATAGGAGAAATGTCTTGAGGAACACAGATGAAGATGATATATGAAACCTGAGTCGAATTATTTTAAGCGTCGGCCTTGGGGTATGAAAGGCAAATAAAACAAAAAGCAAAAGTCTATCAAATTTAGTTGAATGTCAGAGAAGTCCCTGGCTGAAAACTTTTGAAACTGTTATACTAAAATCACTTCAATATGTTCATTATTATTATTATTTTTATAATTAAGTTATTTATTTTAATACTATTGAGGACTATAATAAACCACACTTCTCAGAATTTTTTTTTCTGGCACCTTTCAAGAATATGGTCCCACATATTTTCTGCTCTTTGGGTTATTTTAAGCATTCAATTGTCTACTAATTTTTTTTACGTGTATAAATAATACAATTTTAAGACAATAAATAAAGAACAATTTTTTTTCTTTAAATAACCTGCTGAGGGTTATGGGCAGCCTAACAGAACTTTGTCATATTTTATTTTATTTCATATTTCCAATAAGTTTCTACATGCAATTAAAGGTCTTGCCCATGAGATATATAATAGACTTTGGTAAGTAAAAATCAATAGCAGTACTTTTGGAAAAAAATCTTAATGGTTAGTTGTGGCAGGATTTGCAGCAGCTCTGGTTTTTAAAAGATGGCTTTCATCACTCAGCTATTTTTACAGAGGGAAATAGATGACAGAAACAATGACATATGTAATGGCAACATTCTTTCTTGGAAAAACAAATTACCAAGATTGTCTATAGAAATCTATTGTTGAATCTAATTTCTCCAATTCTCTTGAAGACACAATTGATAAGTTTCTCTTTCTATAGTTACTGATCTTTCTGTCTAAATCTACACGTGCATAAAAATTACAAAGTGAATACCTGGAGTTGCATTAAAATAGCTTTTTGACTTCCCAGCACCTTAACCAAAACCTTACCTTTTCACTTTAGTCTCCACCTAAGATATGCATCTGAAATGATATTTTCTTAAACTCTTAATGGTAGTTGTTTAGGCTAAAGCTTTCTGATTAATTCAGTGGCTGGAACTCACACTCTACCTTTCTGCACTTTTTCAAAGCAACATAGTAACAGCTATGTCTAGAATATTGAAATTCCAGGGCACCAGGACAAGGGAATGTGTGGATTTTAGATTTGGGAACTCAGTGTGGTCTGGTTCCAGTACAGTTCTGTCTTCTCCAAGTTTGTGTACTCTCTATATCCCCCTTCATCCATGACTAGCTGTTCCCACACACTTCTCGCCTCTGGGATCTTTTCTGTTTATGCTCTGTCGGCCCTCTCTTCTTTCCTTGCCAAGTATGTCCTCCCATTGGTCTATTTTTCCACTAGGAGACATTTTCTGGTCTTTCTCACTAACTATGTATATTGAAAGAAGGAGACCATTTTTTTATAAAATTATACTGCCAAGTATGTCCTCCCATTGGTCTATTTTTCCACTAGGAGACATTTTCTGGTCTTTCTCAGTAACTATGTATATTGAAAGAAGGAGACCATTTTTTTATAAAATTATACTTATATATTTATTCCCCGAAAATTAGAAAAATATTTCTTCATTATCTTTGTGCATATAAATAACTTTTGGGAACTTATCCAGGTCTTTTTAAAGTACAGTAATTTATTGGTTGTGTCTATATAGTGCACAAACATCCTGCTGGAAAATTCAGTCAATCATTCTCTTGTTTGGTCGACAAGATACCAAACATTTAGACATGTTTAATATGTTTAATGGGAAGACACAAAAAACTGTTTCTTAATATCTGGATGAATGGGTATTGTTTAGATAATGATACAGATATATATATATATATATATATATTTTCCCATTTAACTATTCTGGTTTCAGTAGACATAGTTTTTTGAGTGTTATTAACACCTAGAGAGTAATTTATGCACTGTAAGCTCATTGCTGGTATTTTTTTTTTCTATAATTAGATCCTAAGAAATAAAAAATACTAGTTTTAGTTTATCATACAAGTTCGTTTTTATTACATATCTCACAGAATCAATAAGCCTTTATATATGTATATACGTGTATATATGTGTATATGTATATACACACATATATAAAGTGATACAGACAATTCAGTTTTTATGAACTAACAAAAATTTATTTACTTTATCATTCAGTAGTATATCAAAATAATAACTAAAAAATGCAGGTTTTATTTTCTTAAAGAATGTGCAAAATAAAGGATTTAGACAGGAAAGGGGAGAGGCAAAAGAAATATTTACCTAATCTTTAAAAATTTTTTTTAATTGAAACATTAATTGTATCAATTGTACATATCTGTGGGGTATGGAGGTAAATTTCAACACATGTATAGAATGTCTGTTGATCTAATCAAGGTGATTACCGTAT
>NW_007731985.1:125829-139980 GCF_000696425.1 Galeopterus variegatus
ACTAAAAAATGCAGGTTTTATTTTCTTAAAGAATGTGCAAAATAAAGGATTTAGACAGGAAAGGGGAGAGGCAAAAGAAATATTTACCTAATCTTTAAAAATTTTTTTTAATTGAAACATTAATTGTATCAATTGTACATATCTGTGGGGTATGGAGGTAAATTTCAACACATGTATAGAATGTCTGTTGATCTAATCAAGGTGATTACCGTATCTGTCATTGTATCACTAGTCATTACATTGTGATACATACATTTGATTTCCTCTCTTGTAGTCATTTGATAACATGCAGTAAATCATTGTTAATTATAGATTCCTGGGTCCCCTGTACACCAATAGGACTGATTTTTTTCAATCTACCTATAGTTTTGTTTCTGTTTACCAGTCTCTCACTATTCCCCTTCCCTCCTCTCCCTTTCCACCTCTAGTAACCACAGTTCTCTCTCCTTTTAGCAGTTCAACTTATTATTATTAATTTGGTTATTTTTTGTTTGTTTCAGCTTCCACATGTGAGTGAGAGTATGTGGCATTTCTCTTTCTGTGCCTATTTCACTTAACATAATTTTCTCCAAGTTCATACATGTTTCTGCAAATGGCAGAATGTCACTCTTTTTTATGGCTGAGTAGTAGTCCATTGTGTATATGTGCCACATTTTCTTTATCCAATCATCTGTTGGTGGACATTTAGGTTGGTTCCATATTTTGTCTATTGTGAACAGAGCTACTATAAACATGAAGTGCACGTATGCCTTCATCATGATGACTTCCATTCCTTTGAGTATATACCCAGCAGTGCGATTTTTGGATCATATGGTAGTTTTTATCTGTAGTTTGAGAAACCTCCACACAGTTTTCTGTACTGTACTAATTTGCAATCCCACCAACAATGTATAAGGGTTCTCCTTTCTCTACATCCTTGTCAGCTTTGTTATTTTCTGTCTTTTAGATAATAGCCAGTCCAACTGGAGTGAAATAATATCTCAGTGTGGTTTTGATTTGCATTTCCTTGATGGCTAGTGATGTTGAGCATTCTTTATATACATGTTGTCCATTTGTATGTCTTCTTCTGAGAAATGTCTATTTGGCTCCCTTGACCATTTTTTCAATGGGTTATTTGTATTTTTTATTATTGAATTGTTAGAGTTCATTGAATATTCTGGATATTAGTCCCATATCAGATGCACAGTTTGCAAATATTTTCTCCCATTCTTCAGGTTGTCTCTTTGCTCTGTTTATTGTTTCCTTTGTTGCACAGAAGTTTTTAAGTTTGATAAAATTCCATTTGTTTATTTTTGCTTTTGTTGTCTGTGCTTTTGAGGTCTTATTCATAAAATCTTTATCAAATCCTACGTCTTAGAACATTTTCTCTGTGCTTTCTTCTAGAAGTCTTATAGTTTTAGGTCTTACATTTAAGTCTTCAATCCATTTTGAGTTGGTTTTTGCAGATGGTGAGAGATAGGGGTCTAGTTTCTTTCTTCTACACATGGATATCCATCCAGCTGTCCCAGAAGCATTTATTAAAGAGTCTGTCCTTTTGCCAGTGAATGTTTTCAGTGACTTTGTCAATGATCAGTTGGCTGTAAGTACATGGATTGGTTTCTGGGTTCTCTATTCTGCTCCACTGGTTGATGTGTCTGTTTTTATCCAGTACCATTCTGTTTTAGTTACCATCACTTTATAGTATAATTTGAAGTCAGGAAGTGTAATGCCTCCAGCTTTATTCTTTTTGCTCAGAATTACTTTGGCTATTTGAGGTCTCTTCTTGTTCCATATGAATATTAAGACTGGGTTTTTTTCCTATTTCTGTGAAGAATGTCATCAATATTTTGATAAGGATTGCATTGAATCTGTAGATTGCTTTGGCCTAATCTTAAATTTGTGTGAATCTAAGAAGTATCTATCATGAAAAGTTATTATTTATTACAACATTAGTATCAACACAGTATTATTTGACAAATGAATATTTATTTGTTTGTTTTATCAATTTTTAAATTCCTTCCTTCTTTTGTTACTTCGTTCCTTTGTTTCTTTGTTCCTTCCATCCTTCCACAGGTATTTATAGTCCTTAACTTGTCAAGTCATTTTGCACTAAATTAACCTAGAAATATTTCCATGTTGCATTGTGGATTTTGTTTTATATTTGAATTTCTTTTTGATACTATGTTTTCTAAAATCTTCTGAACTTGGGTCTACACTCACACACACACACACACACATACACATACCCCATTATATTTGAAGTAAAAAAGATAGTCAAATCAAACAGTTCATTTGGTTAATAGACCCGTTTATTCTATTATAATAATGGAATTACTTGGTCACAATAAGTTAAATAACTTATTGGCTATTTTTCATCTTGATATAATTTAACAAGTGTTATTAAGTTCTTACTTTATACTTGAAATGATATATGTCCATAATAGCTATTTGGCTGAACTAGAAGTTTTAGTGCAGTCATAACAGGTCTATTGATTTAAAAATACAGAAATGACATCTATGCATTTTGATTTTGTGATTTGGTTGTACTTCTCTACCCATCCTCACTCCTATGCTTTCTAAGATAAACTTTTTATGAAAAATGTCTTTTTTATTGAAAATGATTTAGAAATAGTTATTGACTACTATTATTTTAATAACTCAAACATCTTAAAATTGAGATTTAAATAAAATGATTAGGGTTTCAAAAAATTTGATAAAGTTAAAACCATAAAATTTCATACATTAAAATCTCCATTTTATAAATAAAATTATTTTACTTTCATATAACATAACTAAATAGTTTGGGAATAGATATTACTTATTTTCAAAATTTCTTTTTTTAGTTTCTATTTGTTGCCCATATCTTCTGCATATCAGGATATTTGATAATTACTTTATTAAAATTTTTACTAAATTGTTCTAATTACTTAAATGCTTTTTATTCTGCATTATTTCTTCACAGAGACAATAAAACCTATAAATTACCAGAAATATAATTTCTGCAACTGTGTATAATCTCTGAAATATTATTGGCTACAGCTGTGACGAGTTTTTGAAAGTAGAGGAAATTTTATATAGAATCTAGAATAGCAATAACTAGTTCACAAAACATTTATTTAAGGGCTAAACTTATCTTTGTTTCCAGCACTGTGTCAAAATATTTGTATATGTTGTTTACACACATAACCATATACACCCATATATGAGTACTTAAGATTTTTGGTTATTTTTAATATGTTAGACAACAACAAAATGGAAAAATACCTTTCCAAAAATATATAAAAATATTTCCTCAAGTAATATCTTTAAAATAACAGCAACAGCAATGAAAAAAAAAAATTCCTGTGTTTAATCAACACTGTAAAGTTTCCTATTTTTGTAGCAAAAATAATAAGATGGTCAATTTTTAATAAAAGGAGAAGGAGAAAAATAGTATGAAACATCTAACCAAAACAAATGGCTTACATGAGCACACATTGATTAAAAAAAATGAAATGACCATTTCACCAAAATAAAAATTCATTATTACTGAGAAAGAAGAATATTACATGACCTTCCATCTTTGGGACTTCTGTCAGAAGGAGCTTGAGCTTGGCTTCCCACTGTCAGTACTAAAGAGATTAGTGGTGTAATTGTCATTGAAT
Organism: Galeopterus variegatus; assembly: GCF_000696425.1. Lineage (NCBI taxonomy): Eukaryota > Metazoa > Chordata > Mammalia > Dermoptera > Cynocephalidae > Galeopterus > Galeopterus variegatus. The sequence continues at coordinate 129,453 of NW_007731985.1, forward strand.
CTGATGTCCTTCCGAAAAAAGAGCTGAATTTGAAATGCAAATCAGAATTTATTGAATCTTTTATGACACAGTGGAAGAATTAAAGGACTCTGGTTTATGATGAGAAGAAAAAAATGATAACTAGATAAAAGCTATTTTTTAGCAAAGTAACAAAACAAAAAAGCCATAAAATCAGATTCTTTGGGCTTTCATTTTAATATGCAAGCAGATTTTCTTTTACTAATACAAACAATTAAAAAATTGAAATATCTGGGGCTAGCCAGTTAGCTCAGTTGGTTAGAGCATGGTGTTATAACAACAAGGTCTAGCCAGCCACACCTTACCTTTGAAAAAAATCATCTTTGAGGCATCTAATCATTTATACCACTATCTTCCCTTCATCCAATCCACTTACTTAATGGGCTCAGATGAAATTCATACATAAATCATAAATACTTGAAATTTCCATTATTATCCACAAGAATTGCATGTATATAAACACTATGCCCAATAATTATAATGCTTAATTGTGTCTTTAATAGTAAATATATTTGTTTTGGCTTCAGAGAATTGAAGGAGCCTGAATAGGCTCTTGGATATGGAGACATATCCAAGAATCTATATTTGTATTCTTTAATGCAATGTCAAGGTATGTAATCTGTGTTGGAAATGCTACATTATGGAGAAAAATGCTATATAATCCTGGACCTTGTTGGACTCAATCCAAAGAATTTTGGTGTGTAAGAATGTGTTTTGAAATCCAAAGGCAGAATTATATGTAGTCACCATTAAAGGAACATGATTTATTGTTTCTAAGCAAAAACAAAACAAGAACAACAAAAACAAAATCAAAAAACAAACTAGGTCTTTATAGAAACAATGTGATTCTCTAACTTGACCAGGAAAAATAAAGGATATCATAAACAGTGGATTGTTACACTGCTTGGATTCTGTTCAGCATTAATTGTGACCTGATGGTAGAGCATGCATTACATGACAAATCGAGGCACAAGACACAGAGCACACAGCCCCCCTTCTACACCACTTGTATCTTTTTCTTGTGGAAGTAAGAAATGTTTAGAGAATAATGCATGCCTTAAACTGGATATATGGGATAAAAGGACAATATAAGTTCAGAAAAAAGAGAGAGAGATCACCTTGGGCTGATGCTCAGCTGAGCCTTGAAAAAAGTATTGAATTTACAAAGACAAAACAGAAAGAGGAGGTCATTTCAGATAAGGGGTATAACATGTTAAAAGTGGAAAGCTTGAATAACAATACTAGGTTTAATAATAATAATTCTTTGTGTTATAACTGAGGAAACAGAGTCACAAAGAAGATATCCAGGCCCAACTTATCTCAGAGCTCATTTACTTTCTTGGGTGTGATGATCAGGTGTAAAACTTGCTTTTTGTAGAATTGTGGGAATGAATCAACTCAGTGCTGCTGACCCAGTATAGACATCTTAATTGGTTTTATTAACTAATTTCAGGTTTAACAATACTTTATTTTCAAATCAGATTATTGGATTTCTCTGGCTTTAGCCATAAGAAACTCCAGTTACAATATTTGTGAAAATAAAGTTCTGGTCATATGGCCAAATGTGAACATCACATAGCCAAAGGGAAACAATATTGTAGTGGATTGAATTATGTCCCCCCAAAACTCACTGAAGCTTGAATTGTGCCCCCCAAATTTTATGTATTAGAAACTTGGCCCTCACTGTGACTGTTAAGAGGGTGGGAAATCCTATTATGGTAACAGAAAGGTGCAACCTTGAAGAGGTGATTGGATTGCAGGATCCTGCAGTAGTAAATGGATTTAAAATGGTGGTCAGGAGCATGGTTCTGAGAGCTTCAAAAGAAGAGGAGAGTCTCTCTCTCTGTCTGTCTCTCTCTCTGACTCTCTCTCTCTCTGCTCTCTCTGCTTCCACCATCTTGCAATGTGGAATGGATTTAAAATGGTGGTCAGGAGCATGGTTCTGAGAGCTTCAAAAGAAGAGGAGAGTCTCTCTCTCTCTCTGTCTCTCTCTCTGACTCTCTCTCTCTCTGCTCTCTCTGCTTCCACCATCTTGCAATGTGAGATCCGTGGGTCACTGTCACCAGATGGACTTCCCAGCCTTAGAAACTGTAAGCAATAAATTTCGTTTTCTACATAAATCAATCAGTTCCACGTATTTCGTTATAAGCAACAGAAACAGATGAATAAAAATATTATGTAGTAACTTTTAGATTGTCTATTTTACTGGTTTTCTTTACTGACCCAAAACAAATTAAATTGATCAACTCAGTGAAAACAGATAATAAAAAACAAGATTTGAAATGGACACAGTCTAAATGTGGAAATACCATTAAATGTTAAAGCTTGAGACAGTCTTATAAGTTCTCTTCCTAAATTAAAATCACAATTAATATTATAAAGTCATTCCCTCATAGAGCTGGATATAAATGTAATTAATTAATGTCGGAAATATCATGCAATTGAATAGAATTATTTTGCTAATAGATTTTCAATTGAGATTTTTGACTATAAAATAAGTCATTTTGATAGACTTTTTAAGAGAATCCTAATAGAATCAGTTAATATGCATTACTTATGCTCAGCGATGTTTTTTATTATTCACATGTGCCCAAAGGCTTAGGCAATGGGTGAAGACTTTTTTTAGAGAAATGGAAAGAATAAAAAAACGAAATAAAATTAAAGACACATGTTACTTTTGGGGAGGTGCATTTTGACTGTTGGCTACTCCATATGTTAAACTTGGGTCTGATTTCAGGTAATCTTATGATTAAAGGCCTATTCTTCATATAGTCTAGGGAAGTCTCTAGTGACATGTAGAGAAGGCAGTGAATGGAGACTCAAGTTCAACAGATCCTTAAGAATCTTAAACACAATCCACTCAGCCCTTTTTGTAGCTGTGAAACATCCTAGCATTTTAAAGGGTCACACTTCTCAGGAGTAAGTAACTTTGAAGAAGTGTTCAGTACAATATTAACAGTTTGGATCATCAGACATAGACTTATTTGAGGTTCCTTATAATCACAAAACCTAAAAAAAATGTGGACCAACCATCCTCATCTTTTCTGTGAAATTGTCAGGAAAAGGGACCAGGAGAAACAATGCACTTTTCTATCTACTTTTCTCTTGATCATTTAATCTAAGGGAAGAGGGAGAAAAGGATGTCTGGAATGCAAAGTGAAATTTATTAAAATAAAATGCTACTATGGATTTACTTCCAATCATTTCTTGACTATATGATTATGTATTATGACAATGTCATAACACCAATTTTTTGATGGAATGTCAGAAACATTTTACAAGTCTGTGGCTCCCTGAAAACTCAAGTGCTTTTATAACTCCATAAAGTTACTATAATAGGCTTTATTCTTTCTTTTAAATGACTGTCAGAGGGACCTATCATTATCTTGACACTTATATTTGAGAAATTTTTGCTCGAGCTCTTATACACCTTCATGGCAACACTCAATTTCCAGGCTCTTTTGTGACTTCCTCTTTCTGCTTCTCATTATGTCTAACCAGCAGAATGTTTTGTCTGTTTTGATCAGGGAGGTTAGAAGTGAGCTGAATGCTGAACATTTTTCACACTGTTTTTCAGTTCTGCTTAAGAAATATTTACTGAAGCTCTGGACCCATAAAAATGAAGTGGATTTTGAGATTTTTACTGATGTAATGGAAGAGGAAGTATTGCCCATTGTTACTATATCCAAAACATTTCAGAAGTACAAGCAGAGAAATATGTGTCTATCATCAGAATTTAATATGAAATCATGTTCTTCTGTCATACAGAAAATTTGTCATAGATTTTATCTGCAATAAAAGCTATGTCAGTGGTGCCACATAATACATTTGTAAAGGTTAGAGATATTTTAACCCTTATCTGTGACCAGAATTATAATGATAAGCAACCACTGAAGCCCAACAGCAGATTGTTAAGAGTGTAAAAATTTTCTGTGGACATGAATGAGAAACAGCATAAGAATACACACATTGTAATGCAGTGGGGTCATTCTGCATAATGTCCTTGAAATTACAAATTTATTACATAAGTAAAAATATATGATTACAAATTCCATCAATCTCATGTCCTTGTCATGGATTTGTGCTTTTAGAGTCTAGAGAGATTATGCCGTTGTATTGGTTAAACTCACAAAGGCCTGTGAAAACAAAACAGCCGCATTACTTTAATGACTTCCTTTTTGAAATGTGTGTTGTTACAAACCTTGCATAATGAATAGCAAATTCTCAGAAATATAAGTTTCACTTGTCTGGATTTCAGTTTCCAAAATTTATATAATTCTCTATTTTGAATTCTGCTAATTAAGAATATTGAATATAGTAGTAAATATTTGTAGCTGAATGGACTACTAGAAAATTAAAGATGCTGACACTCACTTATGTAAAATTGTAGTATCTTTTGTTTTCTTTCTATTTATTTTTACCAGTGTAAGTTTACAAACCAAATTTACTTTCTCCTTTAATTGCACATTATATTTTTATATTAAGAGCTAATTTCAGATCTTGTTTTCTTTCTATTTATTTTTACCAGTGTAAGTTTACAGACCAAATTTACTTTCTCCTTTAATTGCACATTATATTTTTATATTAAGAGCTAATTTCAGATGCTTAAACTTCTTGATCAGACAGTTAAGCAATTGCTGAGTAGCCATAGGACATATATTTAAGTCATTATACTCAAAACTGAGTTACAAAAAAACTGTAATTCAGGACTGTCTAGAAAAATAAAACATATATTTATATTTTCTTTTTCATTGGATGTACACAAGAAACAAATGCAAGTTTTGCTTAGGAAAATTCAAGCAAAACTTTATTTTTTTATAGCTCAGACAGTGGAATTGGCTCACGCTGGCTTCTGGTCATTTTATTCTGATGTGCAGAGTGTATTTTGAATACAAGATGATTTAATTTAGTTGGTTTAATCCCCAGTTTCAACTTTTGCCTTTTCTTTTAAAACAAGTTTCATAAAAGCATCTGCAGAAGCCTTGTTTTGATTACCCTTTATCCTTCAGCCTTAGATCAGTATCAGTTTTTTCCCCTTATTCATAATCCATTATAGAAAATACTGTAGATTTCTACAGCATGACCAAAACTCCACGTTATGTTTGCAATTTTCCATAAGATTTGTATAGTATAAAGTAAAAATGTTTGCTTTAAGAAACATCTGCTATAAATAAAATGACAGTGTAAATTTTCAAGTGAGCTGCACAATTGCTGTAAAGACTCAAAACATGAAACTTCTAGAGTGAGTTCCAGCACTTAGTGATTTTCCAGTGGGTCAACAGTGTGCACCTCAGTGCTCTTGAACCCCCACCCAACTCCTGTGTCTCCCAATCTTCCATGCAGCCCCCGAATTGCAATGAAATTAGCCTGTAATGCTTTCAACGCCTTTGCAGCTCAGCTTTCATTCCCAGGGAAACATGTGAACTGGCATTAAAATACACTTCCCACTCACAAAATATTTCCTCAAAATACTTTAGAAACTCAAACCAGTTACTTCAGATTTTGATACTATCTTTATGGACTAGCATCAGCCAGCTTGAAAGGGTCAGCCATCCAGGTCAGTGATACATATTGTTTAAGAAGTTTCCAGATCTGCTCATTAAAGTTCTGCCTCAGGAGAGATTTGTTAGAGAGAACAGAGACAGACTTGCATTTCTTTATCCAAATTTTCCTGTCAGTATTCTTCGAAAACAAGTAACAGAGTTCTCATAATATGCTGTTTTTGAATGATACATTTTTTTTGCTGTTTCCTAAAATGAAGTGCTTCATCGTGGTTGTTGTCAGATACTGAGTTGAGCGATCAGTGATTAAGAACGACAATGCCAGGCCAAAGACACACTGAAGTTCAGAGGAAAGCAGAGCCACTTGATTAAAAATAGTCATTGAAGAATATAAAAAAGCACATTTTAAAATTCTTCTTGATGCCACTTATATTTTTTAATATAAAAACTGAAATTGAAGCATTAAATAGTACTTTAAAATTCAATATATAATATTCTTTAGAATGACAAATATATTATATTCAAGCTTTGACCTTAATAAAGACTTCAGGGGTTGATGGAGAAATATGTAAATTATGGCTCATTATTTTTCACATAACAAGAAAGGAAGTAGCAACTTGTGTGGATATTTCTTCATTTATTAACTGCATATCTAGTATGAAAGTACTTTTCAGTATTTAGAAGATATATTTTAAATTGCTTTTTCATTATAATACCCCAAAGTCAAAATTATTTTATTGGAAAATTGATTTGTTATCGAATAAAATAAAAATCAGAGTTTAAAAGATCTAAACTAATCAAATAATAGAAATTTAGCTCGCAAACATTACTGGATGTGTTACTCTATATATTATGCTATGCATATATATACCACATGTACTCTCTATATATACACAAGCACATATTTTAAACCTTTCCATACTTACTGTTCTCAAAAATTACTTTTTATAGCAATGGGAGAAATGTTAGGCTGCCACTTTTTCAGACAGCAAGTACCCAACGCACATAGAAATTACATAAATTGTTATGACTATCAAAACCAATTGCCAATATTTTTTCCTACAGAATACTTCCCTCTCTTATAAATGGTTTAATTTCCCCCTATCTCTTTGAGTCCTTTATCTTCTCCAATGTCCTACCCTGCAATATGTGTGAAATTTTATCAAAAGCTTTCTGATATTACCATAAATTACTGTGTAAGCAGAGCTATTGCTTATCTGTCAAGGGGGCTTTTATCCCTTTCTTTAGTAATTTTCTCTATTTCTATATGTGTGAAACGTTTTCCCTGCTATTTTTATACCCAGGACTGTACCTTAAAGGCTTTGACTTTTAGTGAGGGGATATAGTAGAAACCTGCTTATAGAATAACCTTGTGACACCACAAAGGGTCAAGAAAAACGTTTTCTTTTATCTGATCTTTTTCTTGATCCATATATTTGGAGAGAATAATTTCTATATGGTGGGATATATTCTTATGTTAAATACAGAAAGTATATTTATTGTGTTTAATGTATTATTGTACCTTTTTAAGCTCATTTTGGTTGTATATCTTGCATGCAATATATAATTATTATTTTTCCAGTTATTTATTTTTAAATCTCTTACAATTATGTTTTATTAGTGCCACATGGTAAATGTTAATCTTTTGATAAGAATTATTTTACAGGCTCTATTCTACCTGGTTAGTCATAATTTTTGACCACCATGAAATTATCTTTTCTATTGTAAGCTTTCTTAAAAAAAATCTCATTTAATTGGATGGATATTCTGCTTTGGGAAGAAATTATGATGATATTCTATTATGGACTATATAATCTGTAAAGAGGCTGAATACTAGTGTTGTTTTATTCCTTCCACAGGCAGAGATGAAGGAAATTTCTATATTGGGCAGTGCAGGGTAAAGGTCACTTTGAAGATCCAAACTTTAAGAAGGATTGTCATGATAACAGAATATCTAGAAACTACTTTAAAAAAGAAAACCATAAAGCCCTCTGTGATGTGCCTGGGGCCTCATCAGTTAGCTGGATCTTTCTGTTTTACTCTCAAAGACTTGTCCTGTTAAATCTCTAATTTTACCTAAATACCACCTCAGATATATTTCTAAATCCTTTACAAAAATTAGACAAGGTAGTATCCTTTCCTCTCCAGCACGCATATATTAACTTCACAAATGGACTAAAAAGCAAAGTAGAGAAGATGTGCCTCTGAATCTATCCACATTGATATCTGTGCAGTAATGTTGAAAATGTTCATGTTTATCACCAAAAGCCTGTGTATGTCAATAGTGATTAAATTGTTTTCAAAGGCAACAACAAAAATAATAAACAATGGTAGCAAACAATACCCTAGAACTGTCAGAGTTTGCTCTTGAATGGTAATTTTCTTCTCAGCTCAAATACTACATAGAGATATGTTTACTCTCCAACCACAATTCATAGGCCACCTCTGTCCATGTGATCGGAAATATACTTAAGCCTGTATGTCATGTTATAGCTTTTCTTTTATCACTGTATTTCCCTCATATGTTGAATGGCTTTAGAGAATGTAACATGCTGTAATAATTGAGAGTGCTGCTTCTGGAGATGATTCATTCTGGCTTCCACACCTGCAGCTCTCAGGTAGTACTGTGTGACTTTGGGAAAGTCTCTTTTCTTGGTTGAGTCAGTTTTCCCATCTTCAAAATAGAGATAATAATAGAAACTTCATCATAGTGCTTTTGTGAAAATAAAAAAGTTAATATATTAATTGATTTATCCAGTACCAAATAGTATCTAAATGTATTTATTTATTTAAATTAATAGACTATTTTTTGAGCTGTTTTAAATTTATGGAAAAATTGCTCAGAAAATACAGAGTTCCTATATAACTCTCCCTCCAAACACACCGTTTCCCCTACTATTAACATCTTGCATTAGTGTGGTACATTTGTTAAAATTGATAAACCAATATCGATACATTATTAACTAAAATCCACAGTTTCTATTGAGGTTCATCCTTTGTGTTGTACAGTTCTGTGGGTTTTGACAAATACGCAATGTCATGTAATCACTGGTACAGTATCATATGGAATAGTTTCACTGCCTTAAAACTTCTCTGTGCTCCATTTATTTATTACTCTCTCTTTCCTTGCAAACTCCTGGCAACCACTGATCTCTTTCTGTCTCCATGGTTTTGCCTTTTCCAGAATGTCATACAGTTGGAATCATATAGTACAGAGCCTTTTCAGACTTGCTTCTTTCACTTAGCAATATATATTTGTTTCCCCCGTGTCTTTTTGTGGCTTGGTAGCTCTTTTCCTTTTATCACTGAATAATATTCCATTGCATGGATGTATTACAGTTTGTTTATTCACTCACCTATTGAAGGACACCTTGGTTGCTTCCAGTTTTTAGCGATTATGAATAAAGCTGCTATAAACATTCACGTGCAGGGTTTTGTGTGGACATAAGTTTTCAAGCCACTTGGGCAAATATCTAGGAGTGCAATTGCTGGGTCACATAAGGTTATGTTTAGCTTAGTAAGAAAGTGCCAAAGTGTTTTCCAAGGTGGCTGTACTGTTTTACATTCCCACCAGCAATGAATGAGAGTTCCTGTTGCTCCACTTTATCACCAGTGCTGGGTGCTGTCAGTGCTTTTAATTTTAGTCATTCTAATAGATATGTAATGTCATCTCATTGTTGTTTAATTGGTATCACAATTTGTTTAATAAACAAATATGTATTAGCTTTTACATACTAGGCAGTGTTCTAAGGACTGGGCTTACAGGAGTGAATAAAACAGTTATGGAGCTTGTATTCTAATGGGGTGGAGGCTGTAAACACAGAAATGAGTGGGTAAATGTATATATGTCAGATGGTGATAAGACCTATTACGGAAGAAAATGGAGGAAAGAAGACTGTTGGGGGTGGAGGCTACAATTTTAAATTGTGTGGTCAGAGAAGCTTCACTGAGAGGACAACATTTGAGCAATGACTGAAGGAAGAAAAAAAGCAGCCATGCAAACAACAGTGGGAGGGAGTATCAAGTGCAAAGGACCAGGAGAAGGAGCAGGACCGGAAGGTTGAAAGAGCAGCAGGGAAGCCAGTGTGAGCAAGTAGGAGGCGTTATCAGAGCGGTTGTAGGGGCCACTTTCTGTAGGACCTGGTAGGACACGGTTGCATTTTACTCTAAGATGGATGAAGAGCTATGGAAAGGTTTTGAGCAGAAAACTGATATGGTATGACTTATTCTTTTAAGTATGGGCAGTTGTACTGAAAAAAGGGGGTCAAAGGCAGAAGCAGATAGACCAGGTAGGAAGGTATTGCAGTAATCCAGGTGAGATATAGTGTTGCTCGGACCAAGGTTGAAGACAGTGATTACTAGATAGAAAGTGCTCATAACATTGCCTATCAGATAGTATTATAAATACCATTATTTTCTTTATTACTAATATAAAAATATAAAACATCCTCATTTTCTACATCATGTTCCGATGTTAATTATTCAACTATTTTCAGTAAAATTATTATAGTTATAGTTATGGAGGTTAAAAAAATCAAATGTCCTCTATTTTGAAAAATTGTAAAAGTTGTTATTGTGACTAGATTTGCATGATATTGCCAGGATGTATCTTTTAAATATTTTCCCCTATTGGAATATATTTAGCTCATTTCAAATATAATTCAATTCCTATTTGCAATCCTTCTAGCTAGCAAGTCAAAGTGTCATATGAAATAAAAGAAGAAGCTTGTTAAGGTTTCAGGCTCTTAAAACATTTTTAGTTTTCTTCTTCTCCGGGAGCAGCAAAATTAAGGGGGAGGCATGTGGTTACACTAGTTGTCATCCAGAATCATCAATAGGGTGGCACTTTGGTTGGAAGTTCAGATCTCTGAAAGTGGGACTGGGGTAGGAAGATTGTGAGAAGATAATCCTTTTTTTTTTGAACAAAAGATTAAATATGAATGTTAAATGTGTTTTTTTTTTTTTTTTTGTCTTTTGTCTTTTTCCGTGTCCGGCAACGGATCGCAACC
>NW_007731985.1:140733-143811 GCF_000696425.1 Galeopterus variegatus
CGGTGTTGCTCCCGCGCCTCGCTCAGCCAGTGAGCGGGAACCGGTCTGTATGTGGGATCCGAACCCTCGGGCGGGAGCGCCGCCGCGCTTCCCAAGCGGCGCACTATCCAGTGCGCCACCGGGCCGGCCCTGAATGTTAAATGTTAAATGTCCATCCAGTTGTGAGTGGGAAAAACTGGAATCAACTTTGTTTTCCTTTTGCTTTTGCCTAAATCTGAATACTGTCACTGGGTCTCAGGGAGCCTATGAAAGCAACAGGTGGACTACAAATGAATTAAAAAATTCTTGAGAAGCTCTTCAGTAATTGACCACTACATTGTGGCATTAGGCAGTCACCAAAATTGGTCCCAACAATGACCTAAGTGTAGAAGTAAATATAGACATCTGTTCTCTTAAGAAATATTTGCTGAATGTGCTCTACGTACTAGGAACTCTTATAGGAACTGGGCACACACGGATGAACAAAACAAAGTCCTGCCTCACAGAACTTACATTGCAGTGGGGGAGACAGCCGATAAACATTTGAACAACTGAATATCTAACATAAGATTACATAGTGATGAGGATTCGGCAGAAAACGTGAAGCAGGGTTAAGGAATGAGGAGTGACAGAGTGTGCATTTTGGAGAGGCTGTTTAGGGGAGAGATCTTTGAGAAACTGACACAAGAACCAGACGCAAATGCAGCAAAGATGCACGTCATGTATGTGCTCTTGGGGAAAGCATTCCAGGTGGGAACATTTCAGGTTTGTTCTAGAAACAGCAAGAAGCCCATGTGAGTACTCCGTGGAAGGGAGGAGAAGAGGGTGATGTTGGAGGTAGAGACCAGGGGCCGACAGTCAGCCTCAACCCAACCAGTACTCTTAACAGATTCTTGACTCCACCACAGGAAAGAGTTCAAGGGCAATGTGAGTAGAGAGTGAGAACAAGTTTAATAGAACAGACAAGAAATACATATTCCACAGAGAGTGCGGCATAGCTCCAGAGACCGAGCAGGGTCCACACCAAGACTAACACAAAAGCAAGAAACACATACTTAAGGTTCAGTACAGAGTGCAGGCTGCTCAAGAGAGTGAGCAGACACTTGCTTAAAGTAAGTTCGATACAAAGTAAAATATACACACCTCAGCCAGTGAAGTGCAGACTGGCTCCAGGAAAGTGAGCAACAACCCTGCCTTTCCAGGATTTGGCTTTTATAGTTTTGCTGTCTAATGAATATTCAGTAAAGGGGGTGGTTCCCAGTTATGTAACATTTAGTCTTGCACATGCTCAGTTGGTCTCTTCCTGGAGCCTGTTCATTGGTCAGACCCTATCACATGCACCAGGCATATTCAGGAATATTCTGTGCTCTCTATTGAGCATGCCCAGCCACTGGATTTGCATAAGCCAGCCCCTTGTGGTCTTACTATTTCTTGTTGGTTCTGAAAATAGGTTTAATTTACAACAGTAGCTTTCTTCTAGGGGAGAGCCAAAAGGAGGGGCCTGAAACCTTGAGGGATGGCTTGTTTCCCAGAGGTGTGTTCTGTAATCTCAGCCCAGGGAAACTGAGCACCTCATGGGGGTGGGAGATGTGGCTGACAGGTGCTTAGTGGACAGACTGGGAAGGATGTTGGGTTTCTGTGTCTTGGGAAGCCATGGGTAGTTGAGACCCCTAAAATGTTAAGATCTAATTTTCATTTTGGAAAGATCATGCTGTGGAGCAGGGACAGTAGGAAAGGACAGGAAGAAAGAGAGGGCCAATCAGGCAGCTATTGCAGAATGCAAGAGTCACCAGGCCTTGGAATAACTTTAAGAAACATTTTTCAGGTAGAGGTGACAGTGTTTTCTCATGGACTGGTTGTGGGACTGAAAAAGAAAAGAGAGGATTGTTGCATGAATAGCTGTGTGAATGGTTGTGCCAATTTACCAAATGAGAATGCAAAGTTGGGAGAGAAGTGGGGGTTCAGGGGAAATTTTTTTCAAAATCAGGAAGATATGCTATCTTCTTGTGTTCCCTGTAAAGACCACAACAGTTCTTAGACATTAAAAGGAATTAATATTGTTTAAAAAAACAGTATAACTTGAGAGAAAATGGAGATGGGCCATTTACCTTTACTTCCTTTGGGATGAGCATAATATTTTCTACAGCAGTGATTCTCAGAGAATGTTCTGTGGCCCATTGATGGGCTGTCAGCAACCTCCCAAAGAGTTTCAAACTGATGGAAATGTACAGGTGCTCCCTCTTACCCTTAAGGAAAAACAGGCTTTATTTCATAGACCTATCTTACCTTTAACTAATAGATTTTTGTTTTGTTTTATTAGTAATCTAAGATATTAACATTTGTATTTACATACCAAAAATATCAAGTTGCTAGAGCTTACTGAAGACTAATTCAGTTTCACACTCAGAAGTGTTGACAATGCTTGACAATATTCCCTCAGTTTTAGGGAAGAACAATTTGTTATCAGTGAACCAGAATGTTTGTCTTGAGTTGGCCAGGATTCCTAATGCTGTCATCCTTGCTTTTTAATTATAGATTAATTTTTAGTTTAGCTTAATCATTACCATCTTATTTTCTTATGGGATGTATCACTAAGCTTGCAGTGTGTAGCCGTATATATTTGATCTAATAGAATTTCTAGATTGTACTATCCCCAAAGCATTGAATCCCGATGTACTGTAATTTGAATATAAATCACCTATCCCCCATTGCTAAAACAGATGTCTACATAATTTCCCTCCTTCATCCCTCAACTTGCTTAAGCAGTGACACTTTATTGTTATCACTGAATTCATTTTCTACTGGAAGAAGTTCTACTGGTGGGGCAGGTGGATTATAGAGTCTTTGCTATGATCAAATTGTTTTAGTTGAAAAGCTGCTGGTATAGCACACAAGTCTTTATTATGCCTTTTTCTCTTTGTCAGGATGCATGTAGTGATGAGTTTTAGGTTGTTTTCTACTGAAATTTACCAGACATACAAAGACAGGTGAATAGAAAAGATATTCAAAATATGCTTCATTTAGAGTCAGCTGGGTCTGCAATTAAGTTTTGACTACACTATTTACTAGCTGTTTAATTACTGGCAAGTTACCTAACAT
>NW_007731985.1:144397-146162 GCF_000696425.1 Galeopterus variegatus
TTTTTTTTTTAAGAAGAGTAAAATACGTTCACTTCTAGATGTAAATGGTTAAGGCTAAATGAATCTGTTAGTGTATCCTAGTCAGACACTGACTCAAGTGATTATTTTCTCCCTATTTAACCAAAAGAGACTAAAATTAATTTTGACAGATATGGCAATTATCTGATAACTGCCAGCTTATTTTGTTAAAAACTACCCAATGGTAAGGAATTTTTGATAATCAGAAATCTTATCTGAAGAAAGCCATACACCAAGTGCTAAGGGGACCGTGATAATAAGCTGAGACTAAATTTTTGCTCCAGGAATAGAAGGACAATGGGCAACTGCCAGTGACTAAATGCAGAGCCAAGGTGACAAAACCCCTGGCAAAATAGGGGGTGGTCTGGAAAAGTGCACAGAGGAAGGGCAAGAAAACAAAGAAATGGGAACAGAGACAGTTTCCCCTAAGCCCTAGTGTATAAAGACATTATTATTAACATTTATACAATACTTTCACATTTTATTAGGCATTTACAACATAATAATGAATTTCAAAGTGGTACTAGGAGGAAAGAGATGAGGGAAGAGGTCCAAGTAGGCAGAGAGCATTCCAGATGGCCTTGACTCTTATTATTGCCAGGTCCAGTTTTCCTCCAGCTCCCACAACTCTGCTAAATCCTTTTGGAAAGGAACTTGGACAATGACTTTCTCCTAACATTTTTTTTTTCTTATTCTGTGTGCTGGAATGTCAAATTCAGCACTCACCCTCTCCTTTTGCCCACTCTCACTTGCTTGGTTACTAAGATCAGCTCGTGGGTAGTAATGGGAGGGTGTTAGGAAATCTCAATGTTTATATCTATCTGTAGTTTCACTAACTAGAAAGTCCAAACATGTGGGCAAGGTTTTAAATAGGACACACAATAAGAATGCAACTCTGTGCATGAGTAAGTGAGTCTGGGTCAATAGGGGTGCAGAGTTGCACATACTACNGCAACTCTGTGCATGAGTAAGTGAGTCTGGGTCAATAGGGGTGCAGAGTTGCACATACTACTTAGTGTTATTCTCATGTGGGGATTTATGCATTTGTTGGTGGAATATCACTCTGTGATGGTGAGAACTGGGAAGCTGTTTTATCTTATTTCAATAAGTCTAAAAGGTACTGAAGGTATTATAGAATTTCAATGAAAAAGAGAAGTTTTGGGGTTTTGAGATGTAAGAACCAAGGCTAGGAGATGTAATGCTATTTGTAAAATGCATTTCAAAAATCATAAGCTGCAAGTTACAGACGAAACCCAGTGCAACGACAAGAAGATTTGGCTCTAATGGTAAGCTTTAAGACACCTGGCCACCTACGTCAAGAAAGCCATTTTCTTTTTTTTGTAACTTTGCTTCAGATAAGATGTGTAAGAGAAAGGAGTTTCTGTTCCCACAGCTGTGATAAATGTAGCCACACTTATGTAAAATGAAGTGCAGCGATACCAAAATTGGTTGGTTTTGAGATGCTCCATGAGCCTTAGTCTTATCAAGTTGAGGGTTAGAAAATGACCTGCATCCTCACCCTGTTGGTCATATGATGTCGGTAAAGCATGGCGGAGGTCCTGGTGATATATTCCTGAACTGGCTGCCTGATTCCTGATCCTCCCAATTCCTAGCCTAGAAATGCTAGGAGGTCTAGAAGGGCACTGGGAGGATACTTATGAAACAGTTGAGTTTGTATAGTCCCTTTTCCTCACTTTAACCATAGCTCATTTCTATGACTTTTTCTTAGAAAGTACTTCAATTACTC
>NW_007731985.1:147293-149495 GCF_000696425.1 Galeopterus variegatus
ATATGCAGGCTTACTGTGATAGTTTTATATATAAAAATATGTACTACTATGATAGTTTTATGTATAAAAATATATATTAAACCCAAATAAGTGCTTGTAACTATTTTCATTATTATTATTTTGTTACAATCTCAAAGCATGCTACTTTTAGTGTTATTTCTTTCTTTTAAGCACATAAAAAGAGTGACTATTTTAATTCTTCAGTATCGTTTAAAGAATTCACACATTTGCTTGCTCTGGAAAGCTTGTGATTGTGTTTACTAAAACATATGGATGTTTACTATAAATGCTTCATTTCTAGGATTTGCCTTCCACATGTTCTTATCAGGCATAGTGGTAATATTTTAACCCTGGTAAAGTAATGCATGCTATACAAATGAGTATAAGGTGCTTCACAAGATAATTTTCATCCTCATGCTAATTATTTGAGTAAAATGCAAATATTTAATTGAATGTAAAAGTTGATCCTATACATATTTATTTGCTCTATCTATTCTCAGGGTAAATTCAGTTATGATTACTATGAGCATAATTTCCACTGACTTCTATGAAGAAGATTTCACAGTCACCCGAAGTAACAGCCTGCAGCCATCATTATGGAAAGCCCCCAAAAGGAGCTTGCAAAATCTTGGGAGGATTTCTTAAATCTTTTGAAAAAGGGAAAGAAATAAAGTAAAAGAAGATTTCTCCTCAAAAAGAAATCTGAAAATGTAGCATTAGAAACCAAGGAGTATTTAATCTATTGACATTTTAAACTCTTACTACCCTGATTTCTCTTTCATTGTTCATTTTACATTCTTACGTGCTTCATTTCAACAGAATTTAATAAATTGCTGCATGTTCTTAAGCCACGGAAACAGATGAATATTGAGATGTGAGATTTCTGTGCTTTAAAAGTAGTTGTAAAATTGTATTTTAAAAGGTATCCCATACTCACAAGGGATAAAATCAATGCATGAAGTGAAGCTAAAATACAATATGGTGTCTTTCACCATTAGAAAATATAAGCGAGTTTACTTGATTTTGTTTCTATCAAAATGAACACTGAAAACTTCACTGATTGTATGTCTCCTCTTTTCAATGTATTGTTTAGAGAATAAAGTGCAAACGTGCTGATGAAAAATAAATGGACCAAGGCAGGCTTTGTCAATCCCAGACCTTGTTGTTAGTATGTGCAAAAGTGGTAATATGTGCAGGTCACAGATCAGCATTTTTTTTTTTTGTCCTCATTAGGGTATCGTAAGCCAAAATATTTTACATAAAATGCACTAGTTTTTTATGGCCTTTATTTTCTATTTCTTTCTTTCTTTCTTTTTTTTTTTTTTACCTTCAAGTTATAGTGTGTTTTTGACATTACAGCAACTTGGAGTTTGCACCATTACATTTGACTCTATAAATGGCCTCCAATGCTGTACGTTGTTATATTTATGTTTTTGAAATATAAAAACAATATACTCTTGAGGATAAATAGAAACTCAGAATTGCACAATTTCAACTCATCTGCACTGCGACTTGTTCAACATGCATTTAGTACACTCATATTACTCATAAAGAAGATAATGTACAATTCTTCAACTACCTGTAGAATCTCAAAAATTTTCACATTTGCATTTCATGACATCTTAATAAAATATCTAGCCTTAATGGCCACCTAACCTAACCTAGGATTTTCATGTAATTTAAAAAATTTTGGACAAAGACAGGAGAAATAAATAATATAACCTGGAGTTATTTACATGGGAGACCTTTACTGCTTTTTTGTTTTTGTTTGAAAAGTGTTCTAGGAATCCTTAGGTATCCATGAGAATGATTAGAAATGACTCTATAATATTATTCATAAGCCTTCATAAAATAACTTTATTAGTAATTTTTACCAAAAAATCTCTTTTCAAATCTTTATCCTTATATTCCATTTTGGACCTCATTTAGTGGGTTGTAGTTATTTTTGCTTCCAATATCAAATTACACACATGCCCTCACACATCTACACACACATTCACAGACAGATAGCTCAGATTGAAAAACATGGCAAAATTTATGTGTGGTGCTGTATGTTTTGAAAATACCATAAGATAAAGAAAACTAGAAAAAAACTATTCACATGGCTGTGGAAGATCTTTCCATATTTTGCAACAATTCTACTATCCATCAATATTCAGCAAAGGTGAAAATAATCATTTCATAAAATCTTTCAAAATCCAA
>NW_007731985.1:149828-152098 GCF_000696425.1 Galeopterus variegatus
AAAACTATTCACATGGCTGTGGAAGATCTTTCCATATTTTGCAACAATTCTACTATCCATCAATATTCAGCAAAGGTGAAAATAATCATTTCATAAAATCTTTCAAAATCCAAAATATTTTATTTTTGTTGTGTGAATTTTAACAGTACTTTCTGTCTCCTTTTTACCTTTAGAAGGTGAATTCTACTTATGACCCCAACTAACCAGCTGTACATTCAGGCAGGCCCCTTCCCTCTCCTTAATATTAAAATTTGGATAAAAAATATCAGACTTTGCCTACCTCACTGGGTTCTTGTGAGGATCAACATGAAAATCCTGAAAGTGAAACTGCAAAGTCTAATAATTACATAAACTATAAACATACATACGTAGTTTATAAAAACAGTATTTACCTAGACACATAGTATTAGATCAGAATATTCTTTCATTCTTAGAGAGTAATCTGGGACTCTTTAGCTTTTATAGACACCTATTTCTATTTTATTTATTTATTCAGGAAACCGTTGTTGAATATTCCTATGCTGAGTGATGAGATTATGGTCACGGTATGTATAGGATAATAGTTGGAGTGTCTGAAAAGAGGAGGTATGTGGATTTCACTTTCTGTACTGGTCTTTGCTATTAAACTTCTGGGACTAGTCAGGGGCCACAAAATATGTCTGTCCAAGGGGTGTTTGTACAATGTGCCTGGTGGCTGCAGAGATGCAACCCAGCCTCCACCCCGCTGCTGAGGCCGTATGCCATGGTGAGGGAGGTGCTCTGTCCACTTGCAACTATGGGCTTTCTTTTCCAGTCTTCAAAAACCAAAATATGGGATAATCCTGCATCTCTTCCTTGGGAATCCCTCCTCATCTCTTTAGGATGAATAAGATCATTCTTAGCCCTCTAGGAAATACTGGCTTCCTCAAGACATATTTTAGATCATTTTTCTCTATGTCCTAATCATTTCTCAGATGATTAATACAGGAAGTTTGCCTGACCATATTTTTCTAAAACTCCCACAAATTCTACCATATTAGAACTACACCAGAGACAAAACCGTATCAACAAGACAGAATGCAGTGCCCTGAGAAGATGATAGAACATGTCATTCATCCTTTTGTAGTCACTGCCCTTAAGCTCTGAGGGTCAAACCTTTGCCTACATTTCATAGACTTTCCTAATCTCATTTTTGAAGTTTCACTGTATCATATTTGGGTTGAAATTACCAGCTATTTTTGCATANTCTGTCCACTTGCAACTATGGGCTTTCTTTTCCAGTCTTCAAAAACCAAAATATGGGATAACCCTGCATCTCTTCCTTGGGAATCCCTCCTCATCTCTTTAGGATGAATAAGATCATTCTTAGCCCTCTAGAAAATACTGGCTTCCTCAAGACATATTTTAGATCATTTTTCTCTATGTTCTAATCATTTCTCAGATGATTAATACAGGAAATTTGCCTGACCATATTTTTCTAAAACTCCCACAAATTCTACCATATTAGAACTACACCAGAGACAAAACCGTATCAACAAGACAGAATGCAGTGCCCTGAGAAGATGATAGAACATGTCATTCATCCTTTTGTAGTCACTGCCCTTAAGCTCTGAGGGTCAAACCTTTGCCTACATTTCATAGACTTTCCTACTCTCATTTTTGAAGTTTCACTGTATCATATTTGGGTTGAAATTACCAGCTATTTTTGCATACTTCAACATAATTAGTGTCCTGAAAATATGCTATTGATATGGTTTGGAAAGTTTTAAATCTTGGATTGTACACAGAGAAAACTTAAAAATTTAAATTTTAAATATGAATGTCCAATTAATCTACAAAATGATTTTTAAATATTACCATATATTTGGTGCTTGAAAATCCTTATTTTCCATTCATGCAAAATCATTACACAATCCAAGAATATAGAATTATTAAAGCATATAAATTCTAAAACTTGTGGCTTATTCCTGGAAATAATTACATTGTTTGAGGCACTGCATATTTTTGCGAGTTGCTGCAGGAGAAAACTCTTAGGTTTCATAAATCTAAATTGAGTGACTGAGAAAAAAGAAAGGGTCTAAAAAGCTATGAATACCTATTCTAGTAAAGGATGCAAAAATTTCAATAAAGAAATAATTGATAATCTTGAATTCAGTGACAGAAAATTATAAATCTGTCTCTTTTGTGAAGTCTCTTGTGTGAAATATGGATGAGTTGAGGTTATAAAAAAATCATGTTTACCAGCAGGAGCCTAAATCAACAACTTCGAACACGATAGTCCAGAAAGTAGC
>NW_007731985.1:152214-164184 GCF_000696425.1 Galeopterus variegatus
TTTTGCGAGTTGCTGCAGGAGAAAACTCTTAGGTTTCATAAATCTAAATTGAGTGACTGAGAAAAAAGAAAGGGTCTAAAAAGCTATGAATACCTATTCTAGTAAAGGATGCAAAAATTTCAATAAAGAAATAATTGATAATCTTGAATTCAGTGACAGAAAATTATAAATCTGTCTCTTTTGTGAAGTCTCTTGTGTGAAATATGGATGAGTTGAGGTTATAAAAAAATCATGTTTACCAGCAGGAGCCTAAATCAACAACTTCGAACACGATAGTCCAGAAAGTAGCAGGGAGCCACAGTTTCCGACGTGGGCAACACTTTAAATTTATTTATTTAATTTTTCACTTTCCCAATCATGTTTACCAGCAGGAGCCTAAATCAACAACTTCGAACACGATAGTCCAGAAAGTAGCGGGGAGCCACAGTTTCCGACGTGGGCAACACTTTAAATTTATTTATTTAATTTTTCACTTTCCTACTGTATCCATTTTTTCTCTGCTCTGCCTCTCCCTACCTTTGTCCTTGGTTAAAATAAACTATTATAGCATTAAATCTGTCCACCACAGTTAATTACATCAGTTATGTGCTAAAGCATTTAGTTCCAGCACCTTCTCTCTATGGGTTTTGAAGACACAGCTTCATATTAGTTTGTATGGTGGTTGCTGTACATCTTCAAACCATAAAGACCATGTCAAATGCTCCAAGGAATAATGAAATATTAATTTCAAGACAAAAAAATTAAGTGCCTTAAAGAAGAAGCTGTTGTCTATCCCATGAGTGGCTTTTAAGACATTGATATCTATGCTTTGAACATGTCTATTTTTAGCCATTCAAACCACACATAAATGAGCCCTAAGTAACTGTCTGCCTTCAATTGAGTAGCATGCAGATTGAAACCACTGATCCCTTCTTCTGTCAGAGCATCACTATGAAAAAAGGCATCCCTTTTCTTATCCATTGTCATTTATTGTTTGAGAACATTATGCAAAGATAAAAGACCTGTTACTGTCTTGTAAACATTGAAAAAAAATACATTTAATACTTAAAGAAACAGTAACACCCAAGTAGATTGTGGCATGTTACATATGGATTTAGTAATGCAGCTTCATACTTATTTCATTAAATATTGTATTTGTGAAAGAAAACCACAAATGCCAAATGGAAACCTTTTCCTCATTCATTCATACAACCAATATTTGTAGAGTATTTTTTGTGTGTCAGGGTTGATACATAAATGTTCTTGTTCATCCAAAATTTTTTTTAAAAATTAAGATAAAAATGGGGGAAATAAATTGTTATAAGAAAAGACTTAAATACCAATAGATAGAAATAAGTTGTTATAAGAAATGACTTAAATACCACTGGCACTCAATAAATATTGAAGTAGTTTCAGCAAGTAAAACATAGTAACAACTTCTTTTTGGCTATGTTTTGTTGGCCTTGAAGTTGAAAACTCCATTCAGAAGTGTTATAATAATTTGATGATGAAGTCAGCCTATCTAGTTCACTGCCAATTTTCCTGCAAAGCAGGAGTGCTGTGAATACTTAGTTGACTGTTAAATAACAATTATTTGTAAATAGTTTGGGGGACTGGGGTAGGATGGGAGGGGCAATTGCAATAAGGACTGGCAATTCTTGAAGCAGAGAAGATGCTTGTGGAAATGCTGAGTAGATACGAGAACCAGCAAGCACTTAGAAAAGCCTCAGAGCGACAAGATAAGAGGCTGGTGGAGAAACATCATTTAATGAGTAAAGGCTTAAAGGGATTCCTTTTCTCATCAATAATTTTATAAAATATACATGACCCACATGGATTATATGTACACATTATGTTGAGGGACATGATGTCATGAGAATCTCTTTGTTAATGTTCCCAGAACTCTTTGATATAATCAATACTTACAGTCCTGATTCATTAAAATATACATCTGTCTCCAATATATAAAAAAGAAAAGCTTATGGAACTCAGGTTTTTAAGGTTTTTCTATTTAATATTCAAGTCCTGGATGGCCAAATAAGATAGATATTTTACTGATTCATGAGCTTAGCAAATGCCTGCAGTACACTGTATTCAATGCTCAGAATTGGCATTCCTACTAAAATTGCTATTAGAAAGATCTACTATTTGACTTTACAGATTAAGCATGTTTATAATCTTATGAAAGCCTGAAAAAAACCCAGGTTATCCAAGGATGTATTATTCCTAATTAGCATCTCTTTTAGATGGTTTAGTCGGCTCTTAAGTCTCTGCTTTTTATTTTGTTGCTCTAGTGTATTGGGATTTATTTGGCTTACAAATTTGTTTCTAAGATGATATGACAAGTTCTATTTTAATTTCTCTGTAGAGCTTCAATTTTGATAGTCTCACTAGGAAGCTGGTTGAGGAAGCAGGACTTGAGTGTTGAATTAATACGTCTGGAATTTTGTCCACCTGCAGATAGGAGCTTCTGTCCATAGCAGAGGGAGGAAAAGTCTCAATGATGGCTGTACTGCATCCCCAGTGTTAATCTCTGGTGAGGCATTTGCCAATTTACAGCTACAAACCAACTGGTGCTTCTATTGACACCTTTTCCAAGTTGTTACTTTCAGCATCTCTTCTGTGGTATAACTCATTTAGTATTATGTCCTATATGTAGCAGCACTCAAAGAATGAATTGTCTCTTGGAATAATGCACCCCAGCAAGGCTTGAAACTGAGCTAAAAATGGGATTTTTGACCCAGAGTGTCAGAAGATTCAACACCTGAGAGTTGTCTCTTTTCACTAACAAATAAAAGAGTAAATTGTAACAAAGGTGCCCCTCCTCTGGTGTGGGGTGTTGACAGTGGGGGAGGCTGTGCATTTGTGGGGTTAGGGGCATATGTGAGCTCTACTTTCTATTCAGTTTTGCTGTAAACCTAAAACTGCTCTAAAAAATAAAGTCTATTTAAAAGGAGGTTGAGTAAATACTCCATTTCTATAAATAGAGATGACATATTTGCATTAGTTTTAGAGATTTGGTTTCATACTTCAGGATGATTTTATATCTGCCATCATTTATATGTTTAATGTTGTACACTTATTATGTAGTGAATTAAAAAATCTTAAGCCAATTTTTTTCTATTTGCTGAATGCAACTTTCTCTGAAGTTGCAATCACTATGCAGAAAATTGCAAGGATGTTATACATTATCATGCAGCCTAAGTAGCTGAATTAGTGACTGGAGTTGGCAAGATTTTGAATTATAAATATGGCATTGTAGAAATACAGGATTCTTATTGTTGATATTTTTATATATGAACTGTAATACGGAAAAGAAATTAATGGAAAAGTGTATAAGAAAGCAGGATAAGTGAGAGATCAACCTTACTGAAAAACCACCTCAACATTAAAGACTGCTGTTGGTTATTTTTCTCTCTCTCACACCTTTAGTTATCTATTCCTGTGTTTTACTCACTCTATTTTGGTAATGGATGGATAATCTTTTTTTGGCCATGTAATGATCTAAAATATACCAAATGTAAATCAGAAATGAGATACAGCATTAGTGTGTGTAATGTTGAAAGCATATTTGATAAAACATAAATCAAACAGTCTAACTCACTCATCAGAAAAAAAAATGAGCACGGATATACTTGAGTGGCACTCACTGGGAAAAGCACATGCTTTAGAAAGGGTAAGAACTTACACAGACAGAATTTGTCTAATGTCCATCCCACATACACATTGCATGCAACCACTCAGGATTTAGAAACCAAAAAAGGAGAATTCACAATGTGAGACTTGGTGTTCAGAATGTTGAACAAAGAATTTGACACTGTTCATTGCTTCACACGCAGAATTTTCAGAATCTCGGACAGCCAAAACTTTGCACTTTGCACGGAATGATATGCTTGGATCTCACAGAAGACATTCAGCATCACTGAAACGGCATGTCTTGATGTGATAGAATCCTACATGAAAATTTTTTTCCCTGCCAAAGAAAGAGTTTAATTTGTTGTTCCAATCTATAGACTTCTTTTACACCCATTTAAAATATGTAGTTGCTTTTAAATGTTAGGTTGGTGTTATAGGATAAATGATTCAATCACTCAGAAACTGTCAGCAAAAGTTGTTTGAAGGATTCCTAAGTGTTAGTAGGTGCTAACTTGCCTCTTTTGTAGTACCAGATTCACAGAGAAAATTTGATTCTCCCACACTAGGGCAGAGGTGTTAGGTCTGTACAATTAAAGTGCAGGGCACTCTCTTTCTCTCCTCTCTGGCTCCTTTCTAAATAGGTTAGTAGTAAAAGTTGGATGCAGTGAAGAAAGAACAAACGACAGCTATTTCGGACAGCTCTGGGAGATTCAATAGACTGTCAGGCAGCCTGATAGTCTTCACATTCACAATAAAAGAGGGATGTAGGAATAATTTAAAATATTTTTTAAAATGCAGCATTCTATGGATTTGAAACTGGCTGCCCATCACTGAAGAAGAGAACAAAGCATGGGAATGTTTATGTACACACAAACTGAAAGAGATGACCCCTGTCAGAGACAGAAAACTAAGCCACAAAGAAACAGAAAAAGGGATAAAGGGGGAATTAATAGGTAACAGCAAAAAGAAAAGTTTGGATCTAAATCTAAGCCGCTAAATAGCAGATGAGCAGTTTCATTGTTCTCGTGAAAAAGAAATTGCCCCTGCAGCATTTAAAGTGAAAATATACTTAAGAAAGCCCCTTCAAGCTTTGCCTATTTTCAATCTATCCCATTAAAATGTACCACTGCATACTAATGAAAGAAAACATGAAGGAAGGAGAGATGGGGAGCCACAGGAGGGAGTGTGGGGAGAAAAATTGAGAAAGTGATGGAGAAAGAGGGAGGCAGAGATCTGCTGCTGCTAACTATTTCCCCTTTTCAAAGAGAGTTTAGAATTTAGAATTTCTGCAGAGTTCTCAAACCACAGGAGGATTCCCTGTCTTTTTTTGTTTGTTTTTAATTTTAATAACAGCACTAATAGTCCCAGAAAAAAAAAAATCTCCTAGTGACATTTTAAATAAGATTTAAGATAGGTGGTTACAGGAAAAAAAGAAAAACAACAAATGTAAAACAAAACTAAAATAAATATGTCAACTTAGGCAATCAAGGTGAGTTTCTCTGATTTATTTCAGCTTCTCTACAACAGTCAGGTTCTCACTGCAGCTGCTTTTCTCAACTGCTCGTGGCATTAACTTTTTAAAATTTAAATTTTCCAGTCAGATACCAAGCATACCTGAGATCGGTTAAGATGGGTATGATTAGCCATGCTTGTTAAGCATAGCAACCATGGGGTCTTTACTGCAAAGAGAAATTAAACTTTAAAAAGTCATTCTGATTTACAACTATACAAATTCTCACAACGTGGTAATAAAGAGTCTACGTGATGAAACCTGACAGGATGTTAAGCTTATTGCACAAGTGTGGACAGCTGAAGAGGCAAGAAATAATACAGTTGTCACTGGACTGTTTCACCTTAACACCGAGCAAACAAAAAGAGCGTTGTTAATCAGTTCAACTCTTCGGCTGGATAATCCTAAACCAGTAATTGATAAATGGGAAAACCATACGGCCTCAACTCTGTGATTCATAAAACACATGAATATTCATACCATCTCCTTTGGTCAAGAAGCTTTCTACATTCTCCCAAGGCAGGCTTTGAAAGAGGAATACAAATAGTTTCTTGCTCAGCAGTAAAATACTGCTTCCCTTTTAAGACCTATTTTCTCCTATTAAAAGTGAAATTTAGCAATACTCAGAGGACAGTAAACATAGCAAATGTAGGTAAATGACAAGTGGTTCCACAGGAAGTTCTGTACTTCAGCTTTTTCATACAGCTGCATTTGGAAAAATATTAAATCTGTAAAGAAAACAGAATACTTATACTACCAGAGTCATAAGCACTGTGGCAATATGACACTTCCATCTTGGAAATACTTGCTCAATCTCTCCATTTATAAGAATAATTTATTTTTTACAATACACCCTTAACCTCCGAATTTTTGATATGCTGGATACAAATAGGCTGGCTTGTGGATGCTATTAAAAGAGTTTTCAACATAATGTTGATGTAGAATACACTGTAGCTCATTAATGAAATCGGTTTTAAAACTACTCAAAAGTAAAGTTTACGGTATGTGTGTTCATTAATTTTACATTTAGAAAATGTATCTAAATTTATAGTGAAATAAACTCCATATATATATCAACACAAATTTATATACTGAGGCATATAAATTAAAATGTTAAAAATGGGAGTATATTTTAAGCACATCTGTAGTTACCGAAATTGTGGGAAACCAGTTGTACAAAATAATCTGTTCACAGTATTACATCTTGTAAAAATTGATTTTCATATCTGACTTTTCCTTAAATCAGAACACCTGTTGCTATACCTCATCTATGATATAAAAATCGTCCATTATCCCAGACCTCAAAGATAAAAGCAAAAGAAGAACCAACAATTAAGGAAAAGAGTGATCTATTTGGCTATCTAAAGATAACAAAATATTTAATATAAGGATATTCATCAACATAGTTTAGAATGCTAGTTAAATGCTGACCAAACATGATTGTCCCCAAAATAAGGATTGAGAAAATAAAATGAGATATGCCCATGTAATGAAATTCTAGGCAGCAATTAAAAGTCATAGTTTGAAGAATAATCAATGACATGTTTAAGTTCTCATGTTATATTTATAAAATGGATTACAAATCACACAGTATAATCCTGATACATACATACATATATATATATATACACACACATATATACACGTACATATATACATACATATATATACACCTTATAGGGAATAAAAAAATGTAGAAAAAGTGTATAAATATTGGTTATGACTAATCTAAATGTCAAATGTTTGGGGGTATTTTTCAATTCCTAGACTGTCCACTGTAGTTTTCTACAAATACATTAATTCTGCCTGAATACTCTAGTCCCCTCTAAATTTCTGTTTAATGGGAGTTTGGTTTCAAATTGTCTTTGCTTTATGTTAGTTTTGTCTCTCTGACTAGATCATTTGCAATTTAAAGGCAGAGAAAAGTTATATATATATATTTTCTCTCTTTGTTTCCAACAATGTACTGTACCTGATAGAGTATCAACATACCCTGTCTGTGATTTTTCTTAGAATTTTCTACTATTTGGATCCTACTGAAATTTAAAAAGGAAATTTTTCTCTAGCACAACCCAGGGGGGAAGACCATCTCCAACATGAGTGACATCCTTTTCTTCCTTTTCACTCTCCATCAAAGGATACAGAATTTCAAAACAGTCCAGTGATCTATTTTCTGTTTTATTGACAAATTTTTCTACAAATCTTTTATGTAGAAAATGAAAATAACTTTTCCTATCAGGTAACAGAAGCATTTGCATAAAATATAAAAACAATTTGGAAGACTAAAAAGTCCCCTATTAATTCCTACCCTTCCTATTGTGAACCACAATAAATAGTAGTTTAGTGTAGAATCTTTAGAACATACTTAATTGTATTTAAAACTCTCCCAACCCAACATTTTATTATGAATATTTTCAAACGTAGCAGAAAACTTGAAAGTAAACACCCACATACCCACTACTGAGATTCTTACTGTTACATTTCGTACTATTGTATCTTAAGCTTTTGAAATGTTAAAAAAAAAAGCCTGCTTCTTACTTCTGAATATTTAAATGACTTTCATTTTACAAACATGCAAACTATGTCATGAAAAGGAATCCTTCCACAAAAAGAAAGATGTCATTTTAATTTTTTTCCAGCTTCTTTGAGAACTTCAGATTTGAAGTGAAAACTAGGCTTGAAGTGAAACAGAATACAGGCTTGACAGAAGGTGAAATCCGCGTCCTGTCTGCTTAGAGCACCCCCAAGCCAAGCAGACCGAAAAACTTCATGTGTGTTCTTAAATAAAATGGATGGTTTTTCATTAATTTACTGTCTAGCTTTGTTTCCATAAATGTTTCCAATGTGTACTGTTATCTTCTAGGTGCAGTCCTAAAAGGTTGGCTTGTAAATGCTGTAAACTTCCCATTCGGTTCTACCAAAATCAGGGACAGAAAGCAGTTATGGTTTTCTGCAACTGCTTATTTATGAATTTGCTGCCACAGGTTTGGCTACAAGTTGCCTAACAAGCCTCCAGTCTAACTCCAGGACAAACATTCTAGAATTCTAGAGTAAAGCCTTAGTAACTTTTAATTTAACTACAGGTAGATAGTTAAATAATGTAAACAGAGAAATAGAGCAAATTGAAAAAAAAAAAAAAAGTCTTTGTGAGTATAGCACAGCACAGCCCTTTAAAGCCAAAACAGCCATTCAAATCTACAAAATGGAGCTAATATTATACACATCACAAGCATATTTCAGGTTGAAATGAAATGACATATGTAAATCTTCTAGTATAGTGACTGGCATATAATAAAAAATCAACAAATATTAGTATTGGCTTCCTAGTACCGTTCTCCTTATTTTTCAGAGTTAAAGTGACAACTTGTATTTATATCGTGTTTCTATAAAAATAACTAGCTATATGGGTTGTATACATATTAACATATATAAGCATAAATATAAGTTTAAATTATTTCATCGACATATATAGGTATACCTTCCAACTGTAAATATTACAAGAATTCTAAACTATGTTCAGAAATAGTGTATATATATTAGGAAGCACTGTCAAAAATTGTCATTGTGCTTTGGAGAGCGAAAAGGAGAGAAACTCACATGCAAACATATTATCGCTTTATTCAGCAAAGAAAGTGGTTCAGAGTCTACCTATCAAGGCGCTGTGGTAGGTTTATGAACAGGGTAAGATTCCAAAGATGTGAGAATTTACTATGAATCATAGAAGCTGTATTCTATCTTTCAGAGTTATCAGGACCTGCTGAATTCAGGATATACTCATATATGTGTTGCGAAGGCATACTTAAAAAATATAAGTTTTAGTCCTGTTTCACATTATGGTCCAAATATATTTTTAGGTGAATAACACCAATTTTTCTTTAAATAATTTCCCCTTTAACAATCATTCTGAATGACTGTGAAAAATTAATAATAATACAATATTTAAAAGGCAGCTTTAATTTTGTTGTTGTTGTTGTTTCAATCCTTTAATTCTTTTTTTAAGTTTGACATTTCCTTCTTTCTGATTTAATCCATGTAGGAGTGAACACGACCCCCTGGAATTTCAGAAAATTACAAGGACTCTTGCAGCAATGCTTATGAACCAACTGAGAATATGCTTCACTTTTAGTGATTAGGAATTAAATAAGTTTGGATAAAGATTTAGGTACATCACTGGGGGAAAGCTTTAATACTAAACTTTCAGACATTTATTTACTAAAATTATGAGAGATTATTAACTGGCATTTAAGGTGAATAGCTCTGGGTGGAACCAGACTCAACCTATTTTTGTCCGTCAACACTTTGCTGACAGGTTTAATGTACACCTTTGTAAATTATTTTAACTGGTATTAACAATACCAATCCTTAAGCCCCCTCAAACCTTATCCTACAGATTTACTTCTAATGGATTAACTGAATTCAGCCGACAAGAGCTGTCAAAGTA
This sequence comes from Galeopterus variegatus, assembly GCF_000696425.1. NCBI lineage: Eukaryota > Metazoa > Chordata > Mammalia > Dermoptera > Cynocephalidae > Galeopterus > Galeopterus variegatus. Next base: position 161,781 of record NW_007731985.1, read on the forward strand.
TTAGCATTTCTTTACATTTCAGTTTTTTTGTAATGCTAAGATGCCAATGTTTACTTTAAAACTAAATCCAATCTCTGAAAAATATTTATAGTTCATGTGCCAGTAACTTTGTCTCACACTATGGTACAGGTAATTATAACTAATGGAAATCGGCAGTGATCAACTTGCATAACATATCTCAGAGACACTAGCAGTATACGGAGCACACGCCTTTTCAATTCATTATTAAAAACATCTGATACATCTGTGAGAACTGGAGGGGTTTCCCCCACCCTTGCTAGTTTTCTGAGTACTGGGAACAGTTACAACTACAACATTTTAAGAGGCTGATTTTTTTTTTTTCTACACACACAGACAAAACCATGAAAGAAGCTTTTACAGGAAGTAACAAATACTCCTAAATGACATTTCATTAAAAATGTGTTCCCTTGGAAAGCGGACAGAACTAAAAGCCATGCTTTTACTTGGCAGAAAAAGTGGTACAGCAAGCAATGTGTGAAACTAAGGAGCATCGAAATTTACTTTGCCAAGGATGTGAGCAGCATTCTGACCTAGAAAATGAAGGCAAAGGAATTTTACATGTGCTTTGATTTCTTCTAAACTAAAATTTCAGTGGAATTCCCATTTCAAAGCAAAGACTAAACAGAAAAGGCAGACAATTATATAAACAATGGTTAGTATAAAACTACCACATGTATTCTGGATTTCATTTTTAAAATTCCCACATTATGAGAATAAAAACTGAGGGTTTTTTTTTAACAAGAAAAAGTAATTTGGATACACATTTACACTGAATATGTCAATAGTCTATGGATAGATCAATGATACTCAGATTATGTCAATATCTGAGTATACTTTTCTTTGTATAATTTTCTTTTCTTTTCTTTCTTTTGCCAGATCAGATTTTGTTGAAGCTCCAGAACATACGAACTGTTTCTGAGATTAACAGGAAAATAATATAAAAATATTTTAAAAGTTGTAAACACAGTGGCCAAAGTAATATTTTAGGTCATTCTTAAGACATCTGCTTTTAGCTATTCTTACCCCAAAGACAAATGATTAATCTGAGTTGTTTCCTCCTCTTCTAGACAGAAGATGCCCAAGTCATCTTCCCCTTGCCCCCATCTAAGTCCTAAAAAAGGAGATTAGAATTGTCATTGAAAACCTGTCTGTGACAAGCTTTCACATACTCAGTAAAAGAGCTTGCAAAGCAGTTAAAGCTCTTCTGGGGATGGCGTTGCCAAGTTGTTTTTCAAGGTTACTTTCTGTTCATTAAAAAACTTTGTAAAATAATAGGGAAGAAGAAAGTGCTTTCCATTAAGGAAAGAATAAGATCACTCGTTTTACTGTTCCCCTACCCGAACTTTCTCTTGGTTCGAGGGTAATGTTGGTTCATGTTCTATAAGAATTTTTTACTTCACATTCACTGTAAACGGAAAAGAGCCATAATTACGCCACATTTGATCCATATCAAAGCAACTGATCCATGTATCGATTTACATAAAGCACTAAAACATTTTCGCTTTTTACCCCTACCTTACCACTTTCTAAGGAAATTTTCCTTTTGCATACTTCATTTGAATATAAAACCCTCCCGTTGAAATTTGTGATGTTAAACAAACCATACCAGTCATTCAACTTTTTAATTAAGGATTCAGTGTTCCATCCCTTTTCAGACATTAAAATTCAGGTGCAGTCATTAATCTTTCTAAACGAATTCACCTGTGGCTAATACTGATGTATTTTCTATGAGGCTTGTCATGGGCTGTATGCTGCATGCATAACCACTCTACAGTTAATTACACAGGGGATTATCGTTAGTGTCATAAAGATAAAGCCTCGCTAGCAGCATTATAGAGAAGGTTCTTTTTCTTTCTCTCCCCTCCCCTCTTTTTTGGAGCAATGCCCTATTTCATTTTTGTTAACATCCACATAACTATTAAGAATAATACATTGTGTTTACCTCAATGGCAGGCTGAAGATATGACAGGGAATTAGTTAGAAGGTAGGAATGAAGGAATACCTATTTTAGAGTTTTGCTATGAGAAACTAATTTGCAATCTATGGCCCAAGACCCAAAGAGCTGAGTATCATATAAATGAAATGTACTTTTTCAGTTTTAGGCATCTTGATTAAATATATGAAATAGATTTTTTTGGGGGGGATTTGTGAATTAAATGGTAGCACATATATGTGTATTCAGAAAACCAAAAGGAATTATGAGTTTTAGTAAAGAGAACTCTTGAGAGAAGTAATGAGCAAAATTTACAGAAAAGTATAAACACACACACACACACACACACGAATTAGCTTTATAGGCTAAGTTATCAATAACAATCAAAACCAAAAACAAAAGCACAGGAAAGCAAATTAAATGAATGTATTTTACTTCAACAATTTAGAC
>NW_007731985.1:164381-165780 GCF_000696425.1 Galeopterus variegatus
AGGAATACCTATTTTAGAGTTTTGCTATGAGAAACTAATTTGCAATCTATGGCCCAAGACCAAAAGAGCTGAGTATCATATAAATGAAATGTACTTTTTCAGTTTTAGGCATCTTGATTAAATATATGAAATAGATTTTTTTGGGGGGATTTGTGAATTAAATGGTAGCACATATATGTGTATTCAGAAAACCAAAAGGAACTACGAGTTTTAGTAAAGAGAACTCTTGAGAGAAGTAATGAGCAAAATTTACAGAAAAGTATAAACACACACACACACACACACACGAATTAGCTTTATAGGCTAAGTTATCAATAACAATCAAAACCAAAAACAAAAACACAGGAGAGCAAATTAAATGAATGTATTTTACTTCAACAATTTAGACTAATCATATATAACTCTATATATTTATACTTTGGTAGAAATAAAATCAAAATGATTCTCCCTTTTCTTATAGTCACACATTGAACTTTAAATATACACACTTTAATTGTAATTAAGTGATAATTTTCCCTGAAACTGTTATCCACGGCATAGCTGTATGTTCTCAGAAAATAAAGAAAAATGTGTAGATATAAAATATGGATGAGATTAAATGAAAATATAGGAAGCACATAAGCTTCAGTTCAAAACAGTTTAAAATTACCTTACCCAATAAGAAGTCTTAATTAAGGAGTCTGAAATCCCATTAAATATATATATATATATTTTAAAAGAAACTTTAAAAAAAGTAAGTTGCCAACAAAAGGGTAGAAATTATAGCATTTTTTCCCAATTTTTAAATGTAGTTTAAACAGATTTTAATATGTTAATGTATGGAAGAATATAATCCTTAGTATATATCTTTAATAACATTTTATTAGAGACAAGAACTAATTATTCTTGTCAGAAATTTAGACATTTCCAAAATATGGACAATTGCCTGAATATTTTTTCTATTTTTACCTATGGTCAGCAGGTAGTAGGTGTAGCCACATAGTTTCTCTAGATTTGGATAATGAAATGAAACATCTATTTTTTAATCACCTAGGAGATGACAAGTTTGGTTTCTTCACCCAATAAACAGTTTTTTGGTTTCAAATAGACACAAACTGATTGCTAAAATTAAGGTATTTTAGAAGTGTAAAGTATATTAAACTAATAATATTTCCCACAAAATTTCTAGTTTCTTCAAATTAAAAATTTAAAGTGCAAGCATTTGACTATCATGTCTTTTCAAAGTTAATACATACCCACTTCAAAACTACCTGAATTTTTTTTTTTTTTTTAGGTCCTAAAACATATGTTTCTATAAATAATAGTAAAGGATTAAATTTACACATGCAATTTGATTTAAATTGATTATATAAGTAAAGCAGTGATTCTGCAGTAGATACTGAGCCTGTCCATGGATGGT
>NW_007731986.1:0-20544 GCF_000696425.1 Galeopterus variegatus
AAAAAAAAATCTTTTTATCTTGAAGAAATAAAACTGAGGGCCAGAGTATAGAAAGGCAATTTTAAAATGTGCAGATTTCCTGGTGATTGAATGTCAGTTGATACTTGATTAGAAAAGGGAAGGTGGTGACAGCATATATTTTGGGTCCTACGCAAGTTGAGCACTTTTTGCTTTCGTAAATTAATGAATATTTTGAGAAATCAAAAATATATAATGTATACTAAGTTTAAACGAGTATAAAATGAAGAACCACAAATAGTTCTCACTTTAATAAGTGAGCAGCACTACCGAAGCTCCCACTGTAACACTCCCTAATCATATCTTCCTCTTTTCCCTGATGGAATAAGGAGCGAGAAAGTATTTTGAATTTTGCTTTCATCATTTGTCTTTTTATTTGTGCTTTTACTACTTATGTGTTTTTAAACTTACATGAATGATTTCATGCTATACGTATTCATTAAAACCTTGCTTTGTTCACTGCTTTTGAGATTCATCATTTTTATGTTAATTCATATTGCTATATTAAGTTGCACTGCTGTATAATATTCAAGTGTGCTACTCCTTCCTACTTCATGGATAAATTATACTTAGCTATTGGGATTGAGAGCTGAGAAGACCTGTGTAACATAACATAACTGTTTGCTCCAGGACAGCCTCGTGCAGAAACATAAGACTGCAGAATAATAAAGAACTTTACTGTTATCTTCAGGAAATTCTTGCAATTCACTTTACCCAGGAAAATATTTTGCACATTTAGAAAAATAACTCTTTTATAAAGACAAAAGTTTGTTCATCTAAACACATGGTGAGCTTCTCAGAACAATGGTATTTAAAAAACAATAATAATTAATCCAAAAGAAGGCAGGAAAAGAGGGAAAAAAGATCCAAAAACAGAAGGGACAAATGGAAAACAACCAGCAAGATGATAGATTTAAGTTCCACAATATCAATAATAATAACAAATCTAAGTTGTTTAAACACTGCAAATAAAAGACACATTGTCAAACAGGATAAAAAGCAAAAACCAACAATTTCTTATCTACAAAATACTAACTTTTATTGTAAAGAGTAGACAGGTTAACAGTGAAAGTATGGAAAAAGATATACCATGAAAACATCAATCAAATGAAACCTGGCTAAATTAATATGTGACAAAGTAGACTTCAGAACAAGGAACACTATTAACCAGGAGATGCAGACAATACAAAGCCATAAAGCAATCAATTTACCAAGAAGACATAAAAGTCTTAAGTGTGTATGCATCTAACAATAGAACTTAAAAATACATAAAACAAAACTCATAGAATTGAATAAAATTTATATAATTAAAAGAAAAAATAATTCATAATTAAAATAAACTATTTTAATTATAGTTTAATCATATTGTTACAATTATAAAGATTCCAGCAATTCTCTCTCAGTAGATAGAATCAATAGAATAGCAGCAAAGATACAAAAATTTGAACAACACTACAAACCCACTTGATCTAATTGATATTTTGAAACCATTCTATCCAACAAGAGCAGACTAAACATTCTTTCTGGGTGTACATGAAACACACAAGATGGACCATACTCTGTGCACTAACGCAAATCTCAATAAATTTAAAAGGATTTAAATCATATAAAGCATGTTACTTAATCATGAAGAAATCAATAACAGAAAGATATCCAGAAAATCCCAAAACATCTGGAAATTAAGCACACTTTTTACCTCTACTTCCAGTAATAATGGATCTTCCCACTTGTAGTAGATTGAATTATATACCCCCCCCAAATTCCCAGAAACTTGAATTGTGTCCCCCAAGTTTTATGTATTAGAAACTTAGCCCCCACTGTGACTGTTAAGAGACCGGGATATCCCATTATGGTAATTGAAAGGTGGGGCCTTGAAGAAGCAATTGGGCTGTAGGGCCATGCAGTAGTGAATGGATTAAAAATGTTGGTCAGGGGCATGGTTCTGAGGGCTTTGAAAGAAGAGAATCTGTGTGTGTGTCTCTCTCTGCTCTCTCTGCTTCCACCGTTTTGCAATGTGAGACCCCTGGGTCATTGTTGCCACCACCAGATGGACTTTGGACTCCTCAGCCTCAGAAATTGTAAGCAATAAATTTCGTTTTATTTATAAATTACCCAATTCTATGTATTTTTTTTATCAACACAAAAACAGACTAATACACCACTGAAAATAACTATAAAATAATGAGCATAATATAAAAGCAGCTCCCTGATGGCACTGGAGAGTCAACAGAAACAGACAGATTTTGATGGCAAATGCACTCTCAGAAGGGAAGAGTGGGGAAACTGTACAAATATGTTCTGATTTCTTGGAAACTTGGCTAGGTACAAGCCATCTGGTGTGTGCAGTTGTATCAGGGCCATGGTTGAAAAGCTCTAATCTCTTTGGCTGGATGAACCAGAAAATGTTAAGAAGGATAATAGTGACTGCTGAAGAAAGTAGGGGACTCCCAGAAGGGGAAGAGCAGGACCAAAGAGCACAGCCTGCAAATTCTTTCTACCCAAGTTTCTGTTTAACCCCTGAACTACATATGCATGCAACAGACTCAAAACAGCTCATTTAAAGACACTGGTTGTACTATTTTCACTGGCACGTTATCATATATTTGGATTCTGAAATCAGACTGCCTGAGTTTGAATCCTGGCTCACTGCTAACTAGCTTGAGTAAGTTACCTTAACCTCTTTCTGCCTCACTTTCTCCATCTTTAAAATAAGGATATTTATAGTCCCTTCCTTATAGGACTGATGTGAGATTAAATAAGTAGATATAGAAGTGATTGGCAGAGATCATGGCACGTAGTAAACACTTAATATAAACTAGGTTGTTTGTATTATTCATAGTGGAAGTGACAGTGGACATCCTTGAATTATTGCAGAATATAATGGGAATGCATACAATATTTCATTCTTAATTATGACACAGGATCTTGATTTACCACTGGAATATGTATCAAATAAGAATATTTCCCAGCTACAAAAATTCCAAAAATAGTAGTTTAAACAAACAGCTTTTTGGCTACTATCTGCAAGCGGCACAGGGATTTTTTACCTTTGTAAACTAATGTTTGTTTTAAGATTAGTCCCTGATATCATTCATGGTCTGTTTTGGACCATCTGTTTTCCATTTCAGCAAATGAGCTCTCTAGGTAACAATTTAAGAAGGAAAATCATTGGGTCTCAATATGAGGTTCAAAATCTTAAACACTAATGCTAAGATCTGAGCTACTTTCCTCTCCTCAAGATTCTTCACTTCTTAACTCACAAAAGAGCTGAAAAGTGGGAAAAAAATATATATATGTATATATGGTTCACATTGACAAGGAAGCTAGCTAATACCTCTAGAACCAAAGAACACCTCGCCTGAACAGTTCACGAGATTGAATGGGATTCAAAGCAGAGCAGTTTTAGATATAATTATTGGTTTCTCAATGTAGAACATGTGTCATCTAAGGGGGTAGAATGATGTACTTACATCTTGGTAGTTTTAATATTAAAATATCTGCAAAACACAGAGAGAGAGAGATGGAGGGAGAGAGTGCAAACACAATGACCTAATTTGGCTAATACTCCCATATCTGTTTCTATGTGTGTTTTATATTGGGGATGGTTTCTGTTTTAATTTGGGCAGCCTTGGCTAATTGGAAGTGAACTTCAAATTAATCAAAATCCTCATTTTTTTTTTCTGTTTCAAATGCTCAGTCCCTATTATGTCAAGTAATTCAACAACCTGATCATCCAGAGGAAAGAACAGAAATACCTGATATTTATAGAAGTAGAAATGGTCACTACGAGAAAATTGATGCATGATCATAACACCTCTATCAATGGCATAGATCTAGATTCATCATACCCCAAGATGGCAATGGTCTGTATTGCAGCTCAGGCTGGAGGATGTGCCTGGTAAGGAGAGCTGAAACTGAAACTTCTCAGAATAACTGTTAGACTAAAATATGACATGGCCTGGGTCAACAGGTTCAATGTGATTTCACTGTTAGCTTCATGAACTTCTTGCACACCAATTTATCTCAGCAAACTTTGCTTATCTAGAAAAACTTCTCTCTTATTAGGGTAAGAGTTTGCTCAGAAGGACTTAAGACCCTTGCCCACTTTGTCTGTATCAAACCTTGCCCAATCCCAACTACTTTCTTGCTTTGAAAGACCCACCTAGACCATTAAGCCTAGACTGGAATGCCCTATAAATACCCTTTCTGAAGTATCACTAAGACTTTGTAAAGGTGACATTCTCCCTCGAAGCTTTAAATGTAATACATTCAGATTTGCTTAATAAACATGTTTTCCTCAGGGAATCTAAAATGCCCACTTCTCTACTGGGCTATTGTCTTTCTCTAATTGATTTGTAGTCCCTTATATATTCTGGACAGCAATATGTTTCAAAAATCTACTCCTAGTTTGTACCTTGTCTTTTTATCTTTAAAATGGTTTCCTTTGGAGTCTAAGGCCCTGGGGGAAGTGCACACAGCCCAGCAGCCATGGAGGGGAGCTGAGACCAGACCCTTGTGGCACAGGGGCTCAGTCTAAGGAACCAAGGGGTGGTGGGAAGAAGTGCACATAGCCCAGCAGGTACTGAGGTGAGCTGAGACCTGCACAGCACCAAGGGCTCAGTCTACAGCCACAGAAAGCTAGAACAGGAACCAAGGCAATGTAATATAGACACCACCACACATTCCATCACCACAAGGACAGTTTAACACCACAGTAGCAGCCAGGGCCATTCTACAAGCAACCTGCCACTCACTTGACTACATTGATATAAAAAGAGTCACCAGTAGAGCCTGCACATAGAAGAGGAAGTCTTTATCCTCATAGCCAACCCCCGGGTAACATAAGAAGCAAGTCCTCTACCAGATGACCAAACATTAATGAAGAAATAACTAGAACTACAAACAAACAAGAAGAGATGACACCACCAAAGGAATACAGTAATGCTCAAGTTTCAGACCCAATAGAACAAAGAATCCTTGAAATGCCTGAAAAAGAATTCTGAGCAATGATCTTAAGAAAGCTTGAAGAAATAAAAGAAGACTCAATTAGAGAATGCAAGAAAACAAGAAAAAATATCCATAATATGAAGGAGGAAATTTACAGAGATTAATACCTTCAAAAAGAATGTAGCAGAACTCCTAGAAATGAAAAATTCACTTATTAAAATAAAAAACACAATAGAGAGCTTAAGTAGAAGGCTAGAGCAAGCAGAAGAAAGAATATCAGATCTCAAAGATGGTCTTTTGAAATAACCCAGGCAGACAAAAAAAGGAAAACAGAATTTAAAATAATGAGGAAAATCTAAGAGAGACAGTAGACAACCTCAAGGGCTTTAACACCCTAATTATGGGTATTCCAGAAGGGGAGGAGAAAGGAAAAGGTATTGAAAACCTATTCAAGGAAATAATAACAGAAAACTTCCCAGGGTTAGGGAGAGATGCAGACCTTCAGATCAAGGAAGCTCAAAGGTCCCCAGATTCAATCCAAAAAGATCCTCTCCAAGACACATTATAGTCAAATTTGCAAAGCTCAAAGACAAAGAAAGAACTCTAAAAGTAGCAAGAGAAAAGCATCAAGTCACCTATGAGGGAACCCCTATCAGACTAACTGCAGATTTCTCAACTGAAACCCTATGGGCCAGAAGAAAGTGGAATAATGTATTCAAAACAATAAAAGAAAAAAAAATTGCTAGCCAAGAATTCTTTACCCAGCAATGCTCTCCTTCAGAAATGAGGGAGAATAGTATATTTCACAGACAGAATTCACCACCATATGACCAGCCCTGCAAGAAATTCTCAAGGGAATCCTTCATCTGGATTCTGAATAATGAATGTCACTACCATGGATACAGAAGGAAGAACAAAACCTGCTGTTAAAACAAAAATGCCAGTGAGAAAGACTAAGAAGCTAAATCATGCCAACTCAAATATCCAACTAACATTGAAGAAGAAAAATAAAAGGGGAAGTAAGGATCAAAGGAAATTTAAAACATCTAAACAAAAAGCAATTAAATGACAGAAATTAAACAATACATGTCAATAACCACCCTTAATGTGAATGGATTAAATTCCCCATTCAAAAGGCACAGATGACTGATCAGATTAAAAAGCTCGACCCAAGTATACACTACCTTAAAGAGACCCATCTCACATATACACACACAGACTAAAAGTGAAGGGATGAAAAAAGATATACAATGCAAATGGAAACCCCAAGCAAGCAGGAATAACTATTCTTATATGGGATAAAATAGACTTTAAACCAAAAAATATAGAAAGAGACAAAGAAGGTCACTATATAATGATAAAAGGATCAATCCAGCTAGAAGACATAACAATCATAAATGTATATGCACCCAATACTGGAGCACCAACATATATAAAGCAAACACTCTTAGACCTAAAGAAAGAAATAGGCCCTAATACGTCAATAGTGGGTGACCTGAACACCCCTCTTCAGTACGGGACAGATCTTCCAGGCAACAAATCCACAAAGAGACAGAGGATTTAAACTACACGTTAGACCAACTAGACCTGGCAGATATATACAGAATGTTTCATCCAACAACTAAAGAATATACTTTCTTCTCATCAGCTCATGGAACATTCTCAAGGATAGACCACATATTAGGTCACAAATTTAGCCTCAGCAAATTTTAAAAATTTGAAATCATTCCAAGTATCTTTTCAGACCACAATGGACTAAAATTGGAAATTAATAAAAAGCAAAACTCTGAAAACTATACAAATACATGGAAACTAAATAATAGGCTCATGAATAACCTATGGGTCCAAGAAGAAATTAAACAGGAAATCAAAAAATTTCTAGAAACTAAAGAAAATAAAGATATATCATACTAAAACCTGTGGGATACTGCAAAAGCAGTATTAAGAGTCAAATATATTGCAATAAATGCTTACATCAAAAGAATGGAAAGACTCCAAATAAATGACCTCAATGAACTTGAAAAACAACAGCAATCCAAACCTAAAGGTAGTAGATGGAAAGAAATTATTAAGATCAGAGCAGAACTAAATGAAATAGAGACCCCAAAAACAATAGAAAAGATCAGCAAAACAAAAAATTGTTTTTGCAAGAAGATAAATAAGACAAACCATTAGCTAGGTTAACAAAAAAAAAGAAGAAAGAAGTCCCAAATAACAAAAATCAGAAATGAAAAGGGAGATATTACAACCAATACCACAGAAATACAAAGAATCATTAGAGACTATTATAAACAACTGTATGACAACAAGTATGAAAATCAGGAAGATATGGATAAGTTTCTATACACATACAAACTACCAAGAAGGGATAGAAAACCTGAACAGACCAATAACAAGCAAGGCGATTGAAGTGGTAATTAGCAATCTTCCAACAAAGAAAAGTCCAGGTCCAGATGGCTTTACAGCTGAATTCTATCAAACATTTAAAGAGGAGTTAATACCAATTCTCCTCAAACTATTCCAAACAATTGAAACAGAAGCTACTCTCCCAAACTCATTCTATGAGGCCTACAAAACTCTGACAGCAAAACCAGATAAAGACACAACAAAAAAAGAAAATTACAACCCAATATCCTTGATGAACCTAGATGCAAAAATCCTCAACAAAATATGAGCAAACAGAATACAGCAACACATTAAAAAAAATTATGCATTATTATCAAGTGGGATTCATCTCAGGGAGTCAATAAATGTCATACATCACATCAACAAACTCAAGGACAAAGACCATATGATTATCTCAACAGATGCTGAAAAAGCATTTGACAAAATTCAACATCACTTCATGATAAATACTCTCAACAAATTAGGTATAGAAGGAAAATATCTCAACACAATAAAAGCTATTTATGACAAGCACACCACCATTATTATTCTGGCTGGGGAAAAACTGAGGGCCTTTCCCTTAAAAACAGGAACAAGACAAGGACGCCCACTCTCACCACTTCTATTTAACATAGTACTAGAGGTACTAGCCAGAGCAATCAGGCAAGAGAAAGAAATGCAGGGAATCCAGACTGGAAAAGACAAAGTTAAACTTTCCCTATTTGCAGATGACATGATACTATATATAGAAAAACCTAAAGACTCTATCAAAAAGCTCCTAGAGCTGATTAATAATTTCAGTAACATTGCAGGATACAAAATAAATGCCCCCAAATCAGTTGCATTTACATACTCAAATAATGAATTAGCAGAAAGAGAAATAAAGTAAGCCCATTTATGATTATCATGAAAAAAGTAAAATACCTAGGAATCAATTTAATCAAGGAGGTGAAACACCTCTATAATGAGAACTACAAACCACTTCTGAAAGAAATTAAAGAAGACACAAAAAGATGGAAAGATATCCCATGCTCTTGTATTGGAAGAATTAACATTGTGAAAATGTCTATACTACCCAAAGCGATCTACAGATTCAATGCAATCCCCATCAAAATACCAATGATATTCTTCACAGAAATGGAAAAAAACAATCTTACCCTTCATATGAAACAACAAAAGCCCCAAATAGCCAAAGCAACCCTGAGAAAAAAGAATAAAGCCAGAAGCATAAGACTACTTGACTTCAAATTCTACTACAAAGCTATTATAACCAAAACAGCATGATACAGGTATAAAAATAGACATGCAGACCAGTGGAGTAGAATTGAGAATCCAAAAATCACCCCTCAGGCTTACAGCCATCTGATATTGGACAAAGACAACAAAAATCTACATTGAGGAAAAGACTGCCTCTTCAACAAGTGGTTCTGGGAAAACTGGATATCTATATGCAGATGAATGAAACTAGATATGTATCTCTCACCATACACTAAAATCAACTCAAAATGGATTAAAGACTTGAGTATAAGACCTGAACCCTAACATTACTAAGGGAAAATATAGGTGCGACACTTCAGCAACCAAGTCTGGGCACAGACTTTATGAACATGAGCCCCAAAGCACAACAATAAAAGATAAAAATAAACAAATGGGACAATATCAAACTAAAAAGCTCCTGCACAGCAAAGGAAACAAACAACAGAATGAAACAACAACCTGCACAGTGGGAGAAAATTTTTGCTAACTATGCATCCAACAAGGGATTAATATCCATAATATACAAGGAACTCAACCAATTATACAGTAAAAGAAAATAATCCAATTTAAAATAAATGAGCAAAGGAGCTGAATAGACATTTTTCAAAGGAAGACATACAAATGGCCACAGGTACATGAAAAAATGCTCACCATCACTAGTCAACAGGGAAATTCAAATTAAAACTACATTGAGATACCACCTCACCCCATTTAGACTGGCTATAATCAAAAAGATAGTGAATAACAAATGCTGGTGAGGGTGTGGAGAGAAGGAAACACTTCTACACTGTTGGTGGGACTGTATATTATTAAAACCACTATGGAAAACAGTATGGAGGTTTCTTAAACAACTACAGATAGATCTTCCATATGATCCAGCAATCCCACTTCTGGGTATAAACTCAGAGGAATGGAAATCATCATGTCAAACAGATACCTGCGCTCACATGTTCGTCGCAGCTCTGTTAACAATAGCCAAGACAGGGAACCAACCTAAATGCCCATCAATGGATAATTGGATAAGGAAACTGTGGTATATATACACCATGGAATACTACTCTGCCATAAAAAGAATGAAATACTCCCATTTGCAGCAACATGGATGAGCCTTGGTGAAATTTATGTTGAGTGAAATAAGCAAAGCACAGACGGATAAATACTGCATGTGCTCACTCACATGTGGGAGCTAAGCCAGAAAGACGGAAGGAAAGAAAGACCACAGCAGTGTGTCGGACTTGCAAAGGGAGAGAACATTCCTTGTGCTACCAAGTGGAATAGGGCAGGAAAGGGGAAGGAGAGGGAGGTGGGGAAGGAGAGGGAGGTTGGGAATAATTGGGGGGTCAGGGGGTACAAATGCAATTTGTGGTAATGGGTATGCTGCCAATATGAATCTGGCCCTCACATCATGGGCAGAAAGGGTGACAATCAGCTTTGTATCTCATGAATATTCATAACCAATAAAAAATAAATAAATAAATAAGTTGGTTTCCTTCGATAAACTGAAGTTTTTCATTTAAAATGGAGATAACAATACTGATAGGGTTGTTGCAAGTATGAAATAAGAAACCCCATGCAAATTACTATCATAGTAAACTACCATTGTGTAAGCTCTCAACATTCCCCTTCCAAATTTGGGAGGATGGTAATGTTTGTTTTTTACCATTAGTAATGGACCCTACTGGTCTTGTGCTGCCCCAGCAGGACCCTAGATTTCAAAGCCTTCTGACCCTTCATACCAATAAAAATGCTCCTGTATCCAATCAGACCAGGCTTACAGGGATTCCCAACATAAGCCTACAATTCCTCTGATGAGGAAATTCATGCTTCCACATTAACATATCATGATCTTTTAATGAGCCCTATTTCTATTCTCCATGTAGCATAGTCCCTCTGAAATGAGTTTCCTCATCTGTAAAATAGGGATAATATCTCATCTACCTCTTTCACTGAGGTTCTTGTGAGGGGTCAAATGAGATTATTAAAGAGTTATTATAATTGTGTCAGCATTCTAACCAGATCTCCTGTAGGTAATGGTAATGTCCTACTCAGTAAACGTAGAAACTTCTCATGTAAATATTTTTTTTAAATAAGTCAGGATTTGCATGAACAAATGAATACATGTAGGTATTTCAAACATTCTGACCAATTACTGAGAGACAAGCTTATGGAAGACAAAGCTTTTGCTTATAACCTCAAATAAAGAATCTTGGCCCTAAGAAGCCATCCTCACCAGCCTCACCCTCATCCCCATCATACACACCAATGCAGTAATCTCTATAGCATTCCTGATTCATGCTGATGATTTTCTGGCATCTTCATTATGATTCCAGAAACAAGAAATTCACTGTCATTAACTATTAGGTAGGTCTAATTGTTGGCCTCTCATCCTAATTTTCCCTTGGGACCATCTGTATGCCCCAGGACCCTACTGTATTCTCTAGTTCTTCAGACATGCCTCCACCTCTTTTTCTCCTTAACTTCAGTTTTAGCTAAACATCCTTAGTACTTTCTTTGGATATGGAAAATAGCCCCCAGATGCTTCACCACCTTTTCCACTATTTTAGAAGCTGTTTGATATCTCCATAGCCCTCCTCCCCTTTTTTTAAATCAACTGTTGGTAACTTTCTACCAAGAGAGAATCTTGCCTCAGCCACAGGGGGATCAGGCCCATTTGCTAATCACCACTCAAAGTACGTTTTTCTACTAAGAAAATGATGTTATTATACCTGTCCTACTAGAAGGACTGAAAAACAGCCCTAGCCATTTAAATCTTCTCTGATGCACATACTATATCCTTCGTAAGGCCTGTCTATCTAGAAACCATGAATTAAGAGCAGTAGAGACCTGGAGCATCCTCATGATTCAGTTTAATGCTATCATTTGTGCATTGAAATCCATGTGAATCACTAACTGCAGAGGGGGAACTCAGTACCACAATCCCATTAACTAACTTGAAACAAGGAAGAAGGAAAAGGCAAATTAACCCTTCACATTCTGCCATTTGATCATTTTCCAATAAGTGTGCTTGGGTAGCCTTCAGCTCACTTGAGAGTTTCCCTAATGTGTAGCCATTGTTCAAGGGAGAGACATTAGAAACTAGTAATTTGGTTTAACACAGACTTTTAAAAAATCTCTTCCAGCTCTGTGACCCAGTGATTTTGTAGTAAGCTCTCTCCAAGCAGATTGTGAAATACTTTACACTTCCCACTCCCTCACCCTGATTACTTTTCTTTTGGGATTTTGGGAAGCAAAGTATTTCTGACCCTGCTGTTCAAGCCTGAGACATGCTGACATTCCTCTGCATCACTTACAATACTATATTGTAATAGTGGGCTTGCTGGCCAGTCTTTTCCATTAGACTAAATTTTCAAAATCTAGGACTACCTTATTCGATTTTTCATTCCTCACACCTAGCACACTGTCTGACACCTATTGGGCCTATTAGACATTTCATAAAAGACTGCTAATGATTGAGCACATGAAGAATTCAGGAAAACCCTTGGTTATCTGTTTTCTTTGATGTTTCTTTTGTAATTTCAGGCCATCTTTTATACTCAGCATGTATTGAGTGTCTGATGTTCGAAAGGCACTGTGTTAGAATCTATGAATGCACAAAGAGCTTTATGACTGCATGGGACATGGTGATCTTAATGTCATCCATGGCTAAATCTTCCTTTGGTGGAAGTGACCACAAGTTGTCTATACCTGTGAGTCACCATGATATGTTATTACATGACCTCACCTCTTTAATCATTACTCATTGTATAGGAATCAGGGTCCGTCGGCACAAATATGACTAGCTGATCACTGTTCAGTGATCTCTGAGGTGCACTTGTGCACAGATGCTGGTTGACAATAGCTCACTATTCTGGGTGGTGTTTAATTTAAATCTCTTGGGAAATTTGCATATGGGATAAATAGGAAAAGAAATGTGAGCTGATAGCAGAAAAAGCAGGTGTAGTAGAACAGAGAGAGAGAAATTGCATCATCGCTTGCCCAGCATGAAAGGATCAACGCAATGCAGAGGGACTATGTCCTAAAGAATTGTCTAGTACTTCAGGAGGTCACTCGGGGTAGTTTCTGTTCTTCTTACTTCTCTGTGTATTCTTGTAATGAGCCCCATTATCTGAGCCAGCCAGAGTATAGTTCTACTTCTCACCATTGGACAGAGCCTTAGTAACTCACTAGTATAGCTGCCCACCTACAAGGATATCAGATATTGGAGTCCAGTAGGAAGATAGACACGGCAATGAATTAATATGCTAGCATTTGTCAGTCACAGGCTGCAAGTATGCTGGGAATACAATGAGGCCAGTGATTGTCTTTAGGGGAAGGGGCAAAGTCTGGATGGGCTTCACAGGGACAAAATACTCCAACTGAGTGAAAAAGAAAGTATCTGCAAAGAAGAACCGGCTTTGAAACATGAAATGATGCATTTAGGGAATCACACCTGACCATCTCCTGTCCCCTGAAAGGTGTCTTGTTTCACCTCCACACTTCAGCATATAACCTTAGTGCAAAGATAGGCTCAATGAACACTTCACCTAAGTCTCCTGACTTCCCCATTTCTATCAGTGGTTATGAGCAGACACTTTGGAGACAGCATGCCTGGGTTTAAGTCTTTGCTCTGTTACATGCTTGCTTCAGTGATCTTGCTTCCCTTTCTTCGCCTGTGAAATGGGGTTATAGAAACAGTATTTCCATCAGAGAACTTGGTGAGGAGTAAATGAGTGAATACAAATGAAGTGTTTAGATCAGAATCTGACTCAGAGTCATCCTGTGTAGGTGTTGGCTATTTTTATCCAGTTATTTATTATCTTCATGCCTGCATGAGACCAGAAAAATTATCATTCCCCATGACTGCTCCCCAATTATTTTTCATTCAGTTACTCTGTTAAAATCTTCACTGCCAAACTTGGCTGGTGTGGCCCTTTCTTAACTGTTCCTTGCTCTCCATGGGTTTTGACCTTGAGCTCATCAATTCCAATCAGGACTAACATTTCCAGGCCTGAGTGTTTACTGCCTGGGGATATGTTTTCAGGGTTACCAAGAAAAATCTTACTTCTCCTTCTCCTACCTCCATCTCTATACTTGAATGCTAATTTCTAAAAGTCTTACTGCGAGAGCACACACCTTTTCTTATCCCCTCACAGCTTCTTGCTAAAATGAAAATTTCTCAGGAAGGGGTGTTATGAGGCAACCCTGTGCAAGGCTTGACTTTTCTGAGGTAAAGATGAACTTAAAGAAGATGAAGGTAAAAAGAGTATTAACAATCAACCATGTAGACATCGCAATTTTTTCTCTTTTAGATGAAGCATACGATTTTAACAACAACGCAGGAACTTTGATATCACTTCTCTATATCTATATATCTGTTTTCTTGCTTTACACGTATACTATACGTACTGTTTTGTAATCTGCTCCTCTTTTCATTGCATATAACTTTACATGAACCTTTTCCTATTGGTGGATGTTTAGGTCACCTTTAATTTTTCATTATTACAAATGATGAAGGAATGACAGTCCTGGTGCAATAGGGCAAAAGTTTCTTCTTTAGTATAGATTAGATCCTTAGAGTTGGGTACAGCTAGGTCTGAAGGTAGGCACATTTTAAATATTAATAGATATTGTAAAATTCCCTTCTTAAACGTGTTCTCTATTTTCACTCCCACAAGCAGTAAATGGGAATGTCAGTAATTTCACATCATTGTCAATATTACATGTAATTCAAAATTGTAAATTTTGCCAAGTCTGATGGGTAAAAAGTAACTCGTTGTTTCACTTGATATATTTCTGCTTTGGGGTGACATTAGGCATGTTTTTCTTCTTAAGTGAATTGCAAGTTTATAACATGTCATTTTCCTAAGAAGAAAAAAAATCACACAATTTTGATAATGTGCAATCACCCTCCATCATGTGAGTAGGCCTCATCTAATCAGTGGAAGGTCTTAATAGAAAAAGACTGACCTTCCCTAAGGAAGAGGAAATTCTGCCAGTAACTGCCTTCAGACTCAAACTGCAATATCAGCTCTTTCCTGGGTCACCAGCCTACCAACCTACCCTGCAGATTTTGGACATCCAAGCCTCCACAATTGTGAGCCAACCAATTCCTTAAAATAAATAGATCTGTCTTTCTCTCTCTCTCTGATTTCGTTTTTCTGGAAGACCCTGAGTAATTCATCACCTCTTCTCTTCATGTACTTATATTTTACTTACCTGTCAAATGTCTGTTCTTATTATTTCCCCTTTGTTAAAAAAAATTTAATCAAGTAGCTAGATAGATAGACAAATAGATGGATAATTTATTTCTTGCTATCTAAATTGTATTTTTCGATTTCTTTCATTTTTTTACTTGGGTTAAGCTCTTTAGCATTTTTTATTGTAATGATAGTGAATATTTTAACCATTTTACTGATTTTAGTAGAATTATTCTGTTTCACTATTAAGTATGATGCTATTTATTTTCTAATTGGTAGTTATACTTAATCAACCTAAGGAAATTTCCTTCTGCTTCTCATTTATTAAATTATTTCAAAGTTTTTATACATGTCAAATTTTATAATTTGGTGTATTTTATCAAGTTTTATTATTTAACTTGTTTGTAAGCAATTTGATTGTTTAATGTGAGTCAAATTTTCATTTATACTTAAACCCTAATTAATTGTAATGTAATTGCCATTTAATACAATACTAGCTTGATATACTAATATTCTGCTTTAATTTCATTTCACTTTTTTTTGTAATAAATGAGATTTGGTTCTGGGTTTCTCTTCTCTCTGTGGGTGTATATTCTCCTTTTCTATGCTCTGAAATACCACACAAAATATAGACATTTTTTCTCTTTATGGAGATTTGGTAGAACTCATTCACAAAATTATCTTGACTTAGTGCCTTTTTTAGATTAAGCTTTTCACTGCCTTTTCATTTTTTTTCCCTAGTTACTTGTCTCATTCGTTTTCTTTTCTATTCCTTTTTTTTTTAACCTTTTAAAGTTAATTTAAGTAACTAAATATTTTTAGGCATGAAGTTTTACATATAATTCTCTAATAGCTTTTCAGTCTCTCTATATCTGTATTTATGTCTATATATGTACTTATTCTCATACCTAATATTGTTTATTGTGTATTCTTTCCTTTTTTACTTAATCAAATTCACCAGTGGTTTTCCTATTCTATAGATACTTTAAATGACCTAGTTTTTAAAGACAATTATTAATGTAAATATATTTGTTAATTGCTTTCTTTTAAGCTCTTTGTGTTAATTTTATAATTTGCTTTTTGATTTCTTTAGTTGAGGGTTTAACATTTAATTATAAACTATCTTCTTTCTAATACAGATAGTTAAGGTTGAGAATTTTCTTGGAAACATTTTCCCCTGTTCTTCATGTAATATTTTTTTCTGTATTTCAGTAATTTGGGGTGATTTTAAAAGAGAAGAAAGGGTAGATACATGTCTGACATCTTGATATAATTTCTATTTTCTTTCTGTAAATTTCCATTTTAATTAGGTACCAGTTAAGTTCCCAGTTCTTGAGCTGGTCTAGTTTGTAAAGAATTCGCTTATAAGTGACTTAAAGGGTGCTGTAGTAGTTGTTATTCCTGCTCACTAAATATTTCTCTGCTTTCTGGATACTGCTCTTTGAATTTAAACTTGGCCATATGATGTCTTGAACCAATAAAATGTGGGAAGTTACTTGTGTCCCTAGTGTGTAATTTTTGTGTTTTAATTTATCCATATGCAATGTAGTCACCAAGTCCTCCTTCCCAGTTCATAATTTACCTTCCCTCTGTTGCGGTCATCATAGAAGTATGAGTCAAGATGCAGCATTTATCAGCCTTGGCCCCTAATGACTAAAATAAGTAGAATCAGCTGCTCATCTTATACAAACATGTAACATGAGCAGAAATAAACTTTTGCAGTACTTAGCTCCTGAGAGGTTGGAGTGTTTACTACCACAGCAAAGCCGGTCCAATCCTGATACATGTGCTCAAATAACACCATTTCATGGTCAGAGATATTGAATCCCCCTTCACCAGAGATGTTACTTTCACAGTAAATGAGCAGGCATTTCCATCCCCCACAAAGGGTCACAAAGTGTCAAGGTATAGTTGTGTTCTCCAGAAATTATTGAGTAGTTATATCTCCGGGTTATGAGAGAGAATAGCAGAAAAATATATTTTATTAGAAGAAAATGAAAGAACAGCTAGTGTTAGTACTTACCTAACTATGTCTAAAGCCAGTCCTTCTTCTGAAAGACCAATAAGTACAGTAGCTGTTTTGTAGATAATTGTTGAAATTTAACTGAATTCATACAACCATTGCAGGCTCAAGGTGGCCATTGTGCAGGTCTCTGTCTAATCACCTCTGAGGGCACTCTTTCTTGTGTACAATACTTACTGATCTGAGTAGGAAGGTAATATATTTGCTTCTGCTTATAATGTAGGAAGTCTTGTACCTTTGCATAAGATATAACAAAAGCCACTAATCACTGTCTTGTACAAAAGCCACTAATCACTGACCTCGTAATCAGTTCCAGAAACTAACAATTCCCAAACATAGAAGAACTGCAAGGAGGAAGAACACCCTCACTGAATGAATTCAGAGACAAAACTAGGTTCTCTCAATCATCCAAAGTATATCCACACTCAGATTAGGCCAACATATTGATCTGCACATAGACACATATATGAGGTCATCTGTCTCTCTTAATAGTTCACTCTCTACCTCTAGAGAGTGGGTAAGTACAGCTTTATCCAATCGTGGTAGCAGAGGCTACTTCTCTAAAGAAATATGGTTTCTCATTTTGTAAGTTTACAAGCATTTGTGAGTATGTACAGCGAAAAAAAATTTTAAAGCAAAACATCTACTAGGTGTTCCAATATTATTATGTAACTATGAATTGAATCACTTTCTAAAATACTCATGGGCTTGGAAAATTAAGCTAGACAAGTAACTTATTGTAAAGTAGTATCAGGGTAATAAATCGACTACATTATTATTATTTGGAAGCAAAATATCAGATATGTGTTGTTTGGTGCCTACTAAATATAAGCTTTTTTATGGACCATGGACATCAAACGAATATTTTCATTATTTTAAAAAAGCAAAAATGGAAACTCAGGGCTGCTTTGCTAAGCAGTGTACTTAGTATAATATCATGCTATGATGAATTCATATAACATTTCCCATCAAACATACATTTAACAATTGATGATATTCAAATATTAGATAGATCAATTATTATTAAATGAGGAAAAAATTTGAAAGCATATTTTTTGAATCAACTTGCTTGTATATTATAGGCACAAAAATTATGCCTATAATGTCACAAGTAATAAAATGCAAATACTTGGAGAATTAATAACTCTCTGAAGGCATAGTAGCCAGGGTATACTGTTTGTGATAAAGTTCTAATCTTCCATTCTGTAAAGTTAAATTGCATTTGCTAAAAGTAGCATTGACCAGAAATAGTCATGGAATGTCTAAAATACATCAAATTGTTGTATGACTATCAAGGAAAATATTATTAGAAAACGGATCTCCATGACTGGATGAAGTCAAAGAGAAACACCAAATATGATTACCTGTAATGAAGAACTCAGAGCAACATTAAAAACTCTGCTGAACAGAAGGCCTACAGTGGCCTCTTTTATTATTTAAATGAAAGACACTATAAACAACTCTTTGATAGTTCCATGCTGGGCTGTTGTTCTGGCCCAATCAGACTTGATTAGAACTGCACGTTCAGCCTTTTATGAACACCTGTGTCTAAAGCCCACAAATAATTAGCTTAGCCATACCATTTCACTCTAATAATGGTGTAATTTGCCACGCCTTTCAGTCTCTGGACAGCTGGTGCTATTGAAAAGCACCTCAGGATTAGGCCCTGACTCCCAGGCCTGAGTCTTTGGGGGGAGATCTTAGGTATCCATGGCAACACACTTAGATTGCAAATTATCACCTCTAATAATAACTGGGACAGTCTTTATTTTATTCCAGTTATCCATAGGAAAAGATAATGGATGGTAAATAACTACAAATCTCTAAAATAAAAAAAAACATATATATATTATTATTATTTTTACCTTGTCAATAAACACATAAGATTGAGAAGGCCAAGGAAAGTTTTTTCAAAGAATCACACCTCTCCAAAGTTCATTTGGTTACTTAATATAGATCTATCAAAAGATAATTGAAGGAAAATGAAGTCCACCACTGAATTTGTCAGTGCTAATTGATGCTGATACCTACAGCCGCATGGAAATCTAAAGGTGAGTTATTATCTTGAAAAGCTCTTCATCTGAGAACAACTTTGTGACTGCTATACTTTCATCTGAGCCTCTAGAAGATTATAAATTGGGCAGCCTAGAAATGCTGATGGACACACTCTGGCTCCCAGCAGCTCCTCAGAACTTCAGTTGGTGTGTTTCATTAACACAAATGTGACAGGTAAGTGGTAATTGGGCAGCCTAGAAATGCTGATGGACACACTCTGGCTCCCAGCAGCTCCTCAGAACTTCGGTTGGTGTGTTTCATTAACACAAATGTGACAGGTAAGTGGGTCTATCTCATGACTCACCTCAACTGCTGGCCCAGTGAATTATCAGTCTATGGAATTTGCACAAGATCAGAAAGGAAATTCTCCTTGTACCAGTACATACCACACCTGGCTCAAACAAACAAAAAGTCTTTGCTTAATTAAATATACCTGCATGTGTTTAGAATGGAAGGCAAATGGACATCCCTTTTCTATTTCAACAGAAAACTATTTGTTGCATGTGAATTACCAAACTTTGATGACTTGCAATCAAGTACAGTGTAGGTCTCACAGGATACCATTGTGGTTAAATGCTTGAGCTTCGAAGTCAGACTGCCTGGCTTAAAATCGAAGCCTCACCACATACTTGTGTCACTTGGGATAAACCAATTATCCCTCCTTAGCCTATTGTCTTATCTGTACAGCAATAATAATAATAATAATAACTACTTCAGGGGAAGAAGGTGAGAATCAATGAGATAATGTGCATAAAAGGCTTTTTACAGTTTTCTGGCACATGATAAAAAATAAATATTAGCTACTGTTACTAAGCGTGGTACACTGGAGATTTACCACCCAGATCCCCCATCAAGGAAAGACTTGCCACCCTACCTAATAACAGACAGCCTCCAGCTGTCAGCTACTGTAGGATTTGCTTCAGTGAGTCACCTCATACAAAGTCATGTCCTTCTGTTATCAGCCCACATCCAAATGGCCAACTTCAATGATGGTGTAACAACCCAGCCATTTATGCCCAACATGGGGCTACTCTAGAAAGTAACATTCTCAGACTAGCCAAGGCTCTGTTAGGACTCCGTTGCAGTTCCTCATCCCCCTCCCTCCCAAACTCATTGATCTGTAAATACCTTGCACACCAAACTTCCTCCCAGCATCAAGAGCATATGACCTGAAACACTGATAAACAGCACTGAAAATAATTGTATGTTTGAGCTTTCAGAGAACATTGCTGGATATTGCAAAACAACAGGATCAACGTTATTAAATTCAACTTAACAAATAATGTTGATATTAGGTCCTAAAGAATAGAAAGAAAAATAAGACACAGCTCCTATTTCTTGAGATACTGCTCATAGTCAAGCAAAAGAACATTCCTCCCAAAGCAAATGCCTATAAAACAACAGGCTAATTACTTATTACTCAATAGGGTCACACGTCCAACAGTTTTACAGTAAAGCAAGGAACAAATAAAGCTGTCAATGGCATCAGCCAATGATACAGAGAGATACTGAAACAGTTTAATTTAAATCTTGAAAGAAGTGGAGATCTGTGAGGTAGAAAGTGAGGAAGAATTTTTAAGATAGAGGGAGCATCATCATCATCATCATCATCATCATCATCATCATCATCATAATACCGATGCATAAAAGCATGACATTGCT
>NW_007731986.1:21702-23200 GCF_000696425.1 Galeopterus variegatus
ATAATTGTAGACTCACATGTAGTTGCAAGAAATAATACAAAGAGATCCTTGTACACCTTGCACAGTTTGCTCCAAAAGTAACATTTTGCAAAACTATACCATAATATCATCCACCAGTCTTATTCAGATTTCCCTGTTCTACTTCTACTAACTTGTGTTTGTGTGTATTCAGTTCTATAAAATTTCATCACCTCTGTAGGTCTGTGTTTACCACCACAGTCAAGTTACTAAACAGTTTCAAAGCCACAGGAATCCCTCTTGCTTTCCTTTCTATAACACTTATCTCCTTCCTACCCCCCTCACACCTGTACCAAGACCCAGGCAACCATTAATCTGCCCTCCATTTGTAAAATGTTATTTAAAAACATCACATAAATGAAATAATACGGTACATAATCTTTTGAATTGGCTTTGTTTTTTCTCAGTGTAATTCCTTAGAAATTCATCAAGATTTTTGTGTGTATCAATGGTTCATTCATTTTTATTGATGAGTAGTATTCTATGGTATGTATAAATCACAGTTTGTTTAACCATTAACTTACTGAAGGACGTCTGGGATGATTCCAGTCCTGGGTTATCACAAATAAAGTTGATACGAACATTCTACAGTCTTTTTTGTGAATATGAATCTTCGCTTCTCTGGAATAAATGCCAAGGGGTGCAATTGCTGGGCTATATGGTAGTTGCAGGTTTAGCTTTTTCTGAGCAGCCATACCATTTTACATTCCCACCAGCAATGTATAAATGATCCAGTTTCTCTGCAATCTGTCAGCATTTGGTTTCGTCATTATTTTTTTTTTCTATTGTCTTTCTGATGCTGAGTTCAAGGAGTTTCTCCCAACCCTCAGGATTTTCTATGTAAATACTCATGCCATCTGCAAATACGGACAACTTTATTTCTTTTCTTTCAACCTCATTGCCTTGTATTTCTTTTCTTGCCTTATTGGTCTGGCTAGAACTTTCAGTATTGTGTAGAATAAGAGTGGTGGCTGATAGTAAACAAAAGGCACAATATCCACTAAACTGAGTAGGTGTCTTTAGACCAAAAAACTAAATAGGCAATTCCATGTGGTAAAGCAAAGAATTTTATTAGGGTAACTTACATACAGGATAATGGGTCAGGCAGGCAACAACCCGGAGACCTATGCAAGCTTTCTCTGTATCATCTTTTGGTCGAACCCAAGTTTATATATGCAATTCACACAAAGCAGTGGAAAAAGCCAGAATGCAATTACTAACTTAGAAACAAGCTAATATCACTAACTCCAAATGTCTTTTGACAATGATTACTATCTTGGTGGTCTTGTGATGCACGTAGCCAGACTGGCTGTTGCCATACCTATACTTAATTATTAAGTTCCTTCTTTGTAGTCAGCAAGCTGTTTCAACCTATTGTTCTAACTACCTTACCCCTAGTTACTGTTTAACTTTTGGGTCAGGGTTCACACAAAGGATATAGTATGTGGTAAGGACTTGAAGATGGAGTAAGCTGTGTTCA
>NW_007731986.1:24413-25299 GCF_000696425.1 Galeopterus variegatus
CGGGAGCGCCGCTGCGCTCCCAAGCGGCGCACTCTCCAGTGCGCCACCAGGCCAGCCCAAGGATATTTTGGTTTTGGTTTTGCTTCCCTTAGAATACAGTTGTGCCATTTTTTAAACCTACTCTTCCAATCTCTTCTGACTGATACATTTAGACATTTCTATTTAAGATAATTATTGACATGTTGGCAGTGAAGTCTACCATATTATTATTTGCTTTCTGTTTGTTTCTTTGGGTTCTCATTTCTGTTTCTTTTTTCTTGAATTCCTGTGGATTATTTGTAATCTTTTATGATTCCATCTTGCTTTACTTACAAGAATTATGAGTGTATCACTTTGTACCATTTTCCTAGTAGCTGCTATGTGCATTATAATATATATATGACTCATCATAGTCTGCTGATATCAACATTTTAACACTTCAATTGCAGTGTGGAAACCTCATTCCCACTTAAACCCCTCTACTTTCTCCACTTGTAAGTATTATCTTGGTTATCAGATGGTGTTATAACTTTTGTTTGCATGATCACTTATGATTTATAAAATGCACGAAGAAAAGAATAGTGCACTAGTCAGCTCAGGCTGTTATAACAACATACCATAGACAGGGTGGCTTAAAATGCAAATTTATTTCTCACAGTTCTAGCTGGGAAGACCAAGATCAAGATGTTGGCCAATTCAGCTCCTGGTGAGGGCTCTCTTCCTGGCTTGCAGAGGGCTGCCTTCATGCTGTGTCCTCACATGGTAGAGAAAGAGATAGAAAGAGAGAATTAGAGAGAGAGAGAGACTGATTTAGTGTATCTTGCTCTTCTTATAAGGGCACCAGTTCTATTGGATTAAGTTTCCATCTTTATGACCTCATTTAATATTTATCACCTTCTTACAGGCC
>NW_007731986.1:25533-37898 GCF_000696425.1 Galeopterus variegatus
CTGGTGAGGGCTCTCTTCCTGGCTTGCAGAGGGCTGCCTTCATGCTGTGTCCTCACATGGTAGAGAAAGAGATAGAAAGAGAGAATTAGAGAGAGAGAGAGACTGATTTAGTGTATCTTGCTCTTCTTATAAGGGCACCAGTTCTATTGGATTAAGTTTCCATCTTTATGACCTCATTTAATATTTATCACCTTCTTACAGGCCCAGTCTCCAAATATAGTCACATTGGGTGTTGGGGCTTTAACATATGAATTTGGTGGGGACACAAACTTTCCGTCTACAGCAGATAGTCTAATGTATGTACACATACCTCTGGTCTTTCCATTGTTTTTTTTTTTTTCCTTCCTGATGTTCTGATATTTCTTCTTGTATCATTTCCTTTTTATTTGAAGAATTTGCTTAAGCCAGTCTTTAAGGGTAGGCCTAATGGCCTGATAGTGACAAATTCTTATGGTTTTCCTTCATCTGATGTTGTTCTTATTTCCCCTTCATTCACGAAGAATAGTTTGTCAGCTACAGAATTCGTGGTTGACAGTTCTTTTTTTTCAGCCTTTGAAGAACATTGTGCCCTTTCTTTCTGACTTTCTTGATTTCAATGATTAACGTAAGGAATTTCTTTATTATTTAAAGGGATTTTTACCTGTACATAATGTGTCGATTCTCTCTGGTTACCTTTAGCTGTTTGTTTGTTATTTTAAATTAATCTTTAATTTTCAAAAGCTTAATTGTGATGTGTCTTGGTGTGGATTTCTTTGGGCTTATCCTGACTGGGTTTTGTTTAGGTTCTTACATCTGTAGGTGTGCATCTTTCACAAATTTGGGAAGTTTTCAAACATTAATTTTTTTTTTTCCTTTTTGTCTTTTTTCGTGTCCAGCAACAGATCGCAACCCTCAGTGTCGCGCCCGTACCGGCCCGGGACCGGCAACGGGATCGCAACCCTCAGTGTTGCGCCCGCACCTCACTCAGCCAGTGAGCGGGAACCGGTCTGTATGTGGGATCCGAACCCTCAGCGGGAGCACCACCACGCTCCCAAGCGGCGCACTGTAGCAGTGCACCACCGGGCCGGCCCAAACATTAATTTTTTAAAATACTCTCTCAACCCCACTCTCACCAAGCTAGGGACTCCAATGATAAAATTGTTGGATCTTTTGTCATTGTCACATAGGTCCCTAAGTCTCTGTTCATCTGTTCTCAAGTCCATTCTTTACACCCTCTATCATCTCCACTCCACTTCTGAGCCCACCAATCCATCCACTGAGTGTTTTTCTTTCTGCTATTGCATTTTTTTAGCTCTGTAATTTTCATTTCTTACAACTTCCAATTCTTTGCTGAGATTTCCTATTTTTTCAATTGTTCCAAGAGATTTGTAATTAATTGTTGGAGTACTCTTGTGACAGCTACTTTAAAATCTTTTTAAGAGGCCACCATCTGATTCACCTTGGTGTTGGCATCAATTGATTATCTTTTCTCATTCAAGTTGCCATATTCCTGATTCTCCATAGGACCAGTGATTATATATTGTATCATTTTGATTATTTATGTCTTTTATGTTAGGAGAACTTGAGTCCTATTTAAATCTTTTATTTTGACAGGCAATCACCCTATTGAGGTTTAGCATATAGGTCTCGGCTTGCTTTCATGGGCTGTGATTTCAATGGAAGTTTAATGTTCCCAGCCTTTTCAGTATTTGTTTGGTCCAGATAGCCTATCTGCTGTTTCTGGGGCTACCATTGGTTCCTGCTGGTGCTGTCTGAGGGGTAGAAGAGGTTTCTCTAGGAAAGGTCTCTGTCTCTTGGCGGGGAGTGATTGTGATGGGATCTCTCTACCACTGCCCCCCTAGCTCCCTGGTGTCCTGAGCAAAGAAGAAGAGTCTTGTGCATGGGGACAGAAAGGCCTTCAGACCAGGCCACTGGTTGTTGCTGGTTCCCTTGCACTGGAGGGGAAGGAGACTCTCAGCTCCACAGGAAAAAGAGGCATCAGTGCTGCTTGCTGTGACTAGGGCTCTTTTTTTGGTTCTGACCACTTGACCCAGTGTCTTCGAACAGAGTAGGAAAGTCTTGGCCCCATGTAAATAAAAAGGCTTTTCAGAATGGGCTGCTTACTAAGACGGGGCCTCTTTTTCCCATTTTGTCTGCTTGCCCTGGTACCTTGGGGTGGCTTCCCATTTGGGCTCCTTGCTGTGGCCAGATTTCTCTCTCTCTCTCTCTTCTATATTTTCCCTCTGATGTGGTCAGATGGACTGCTGCTCAATCTGGGGAGAAATATGTCTACCTGGGCTGCATATTTTTGGCTAGGTGATGGGTTGGGAAACACTGAGTCTGGGTAGCCCTGCTTCATTAGGTGGGGGTTACAAGATTCCCTGTGCTGTGCTCTTCCTCTGGTCCGGGGATCCAAAACCAGTTTTCCTTTTTCTAAAATCACATTTTGTTTGTTTCTTGTGCCATTTACAGGATTTATATTTGTGTATAGCAGGAAAAAATAGAAAAAAAAAATGGATCTATACCTTCTTGTAAAGACTGAAGTAGCATGGCAGAACTTTTTGTATAGATGGAAATGTTCTATAGCCTAAGTAGAAGTGTTGTTGATAAGACTGAATATGTTTGTCAGAATCTGTTGAACTTAGAACCAATGAATCATATTGTATATATCTTCTAAATTATACTTGAATAAATCTGAATTTTTAAAAAATATGTGGGAAACTTATCGAAAGGCATATGGCTTATTACTGGGAGAACAAGAAATCCAGCCCAAACTAGGCATTACCATCCTGGGTGAAATTAGCAGTGTGGCACAGCAAAAACATAAGTGGAGGCAGGAAAATTTGCACCCTGATTTCTGCTCTGCCACTTAACATCATGTATCTGCTTGACCTTGAACATTAAATATTCTTTCTGGGCTTCTATTTTATCATCCTGCTAATAAAGGGCATGGCCATGGAAATTATCCAACAATCGTGATTCACTTTCTCTTTCTACCACACCGCATTGGTGATTTATATGGCTATTTTAACTGTGAGATTTTATAATTTGTCAAAACAGGCCTTCCGATTTAATATTTTCCCATTTATGTTAGTTCCTTGTTGGCTTAGAAATAAAGGTTAAATTAAATATCTTTACAGATCAAAGGGACACTTAATTGTGAGGAACTATTTTGCAAATACACACACACACACACACATTTTATTAAGGTATGGAGCTTCTATAAAATCATTGTTTCATATAATAACAAGAAATTGCCTTAATTAAAATGGGAATAATCACATTTGAAAGGTAACAACATTTGCAATGTTTTGACCTGAAAATCATGTGCATTTCAACAATTTCTTTAAACTAATTTTACCACTGAAAGCAATTTAGCAATCTCAAAAGTAATGCATGCTTAATTTTAAATTTTATATATCTGCCATCAAAGAATGATACAGCACTATTTATTAGAAATGCTACCCTTCTTCAGTATGCATTCAACTTTAGGAGAAACTTGTATGGAGTCCTGGAGAAAAAAAAAAGACAATGCCTGCCTGGGTAGATTAGCTACTTCCACTTTTGTTCCAGATTAAACTTGCCATAGCAAGCTGACTGTTACATGGTCCCCTTGAAGAGTGCTTCACTATCCACTATCACGAATTAAGAGCCATTACATACATGCCAGGAGCAGGCAGCCAACTACATACTTACAAGGTATAAAGCAAATGACACCATAAAGTTAGACTTTCCCTCACCTAGATCCTTCTGTATTGAAATTTGCCCATTGAAGGTGGATTTTTAGGGGGTCCATATCATTGTCATCATTTTGTTTTGTTTTGTCTCTAAGATTCCCTTACAAGAATGAAAATGCCATAGCAAACCTGGCACCTTACATGAACTGTCTGAAAGCAGAAACCATATCTTAGGCAAATCTCTGTACTCATATCTACAGAACATAAAACGATTTCCAGTGAAATTCAGGAAATTATTCCATTTACGATTTTCCCTCTCTCTTTCCATCCTTCTGTAACATCAAAGTGAAAAATCTCTGGTTAGTGCTAGTTTTTGCCACCTGTCTAACATGTGGTAATATCCTTTTTAATAAGTGAGAACAGACAGCAGGTAGAAAGTCAAGAGCAGGCCACAGAACCCATTTAAAACATAATGCTAAAAAATATTTAGTTTTTTACCTACCCTCTCTTTATGCCTAGTGATGCTGGTTTTATATTTATGAGAGCAAATGCTACTTGCTTCTATGTAGATTGCATCAAGAATGCAAATTGCGTAAGCTCAGTCAGACTGGGGATGAGTTGTACATGCCAGGAAAAGACAACGCTGGTGCTGAGTTCTTAGGGAGAAGACATAGTTAGTGAGATGATGGACAGGTTGAGAGGTGTATGTATGTATTTTTTTTTCCTTTTTGTCTTTTCTCATGACCGGCAACGGAGACAGGTTGAGAGGTGTATGTATGTATTTTTTTTTCCTTTTTGTCTTTTCTCATGACCGGCAACGGATAGCAACCCTCAGTGTCGCACCCGTACCGGACCGGGACTGGCAATGGGATCGCAACCCTCAGTGCTGCACCCGCACCTCGCTCAGCCAGTGAGCAGCTGGTCTGTATGTGGGATCCGAACCCTCGGCAGGAGCGCCGCCGCGCTCCCAAGCGGCGCACTGTAGCAGTGCGCCACCGGGCAGGCCCAGAGAGGTGTATGTAGAGAGAGGGAAAAGCATGGGGAAAGGAAGTTGAAGAAGTTGGACCTATTCAGGAACTACAGATTAAAAAGATTGGGGCAAATAGTAAGCCAAAAATTATGAACTTCGCCCTTAATCTGTAGGAAGCCAGTCCAAAGCAATAAGCGAGAGGAGTATGATCATTTTTGCTACTAAAAAAAGAGTGATCAAGCAGCAATCTGGCAAGTGGACAGGAAGGGAAGAATTAGTAGCCTGAAAATTGAGCCAGAAAATGTGTCAGGGGTGCATTTATTTCTTATTACAATTTCAATTTTGTGAATGATAATTGTTCTTTCATGTTTCCTATATCTTCTTATGCTAATTTTGACAGTGTTTTTCTAGAACTGTATTTCATTAACTAGGTTTTCAAATCTGTTAAAACATAATTGTTTATTGTATTCTGTGTCATTATACAACTTGCTATATTTTACAGATTTTCACATTTTTCTTTTTCTATTTGCTTATTTTATATATATATATATATATATATATATTTTTTTTTTTTTTACCTTGATCTGTTTAGCCACAGGTTTATGTTGTATCTGTTTTTTCACAACAAAAAATACTTTTTAAAATTATCCTGTTTTCTTGCACTCTGCTTCATTAGTTTCTGGTTTCATTTTTATTTTTTCATTTCTTTTTTGTTTCTTTAAGTGTGTTCTGTTTCTGTGTATCTGGCCTATTGAATTGAACATTTATCCCATGTATCTCCAGCCTTTCTTATGTTCTAATAATTACAGTCAAAGCTACGTATTTCCTTTTTGGTTCCCTCTAGGAGCATACCACACATTTTGAAATATGCTGCTTTCATTTTTATTTGGCTGTAATAGTTTACAATTTCACTTTTGATTTCCTCTTTAATCCATGGGTTATTTAGAAGCGTGATTATTATAGTTCCCATTCACATGGGAATGTTCAGTGCATTCTATTGTTATTAATTTCTAATTTTATGGCATTGTGATCAAAGACCATAATGTGTATGGTGTTGATTCTTTCAATTTATTGGAATTCCTTTGTGACCTGATACAATATTGATTTTGAAGAATGGCTCATGTGGGCCAAAGAAGAAATGTGTTCCCTGTTTACTCAATCAAGCATGGTATTTGTGATCTTCAAATTTTTGAAATATTTGCTTTTTTTAATTAAATATAACAGCTTCATTGAGATATTATTACATGCCATGATATTCATGTTCTTAAAGTGTACAATTCTGTGGTTTGTAGTTTATTCACAGAGTTGTGCAAACATTACACTCTCTAAGAACATTTTCCTTACCCAAAAAAGAAACTTGCACCCATACACAGCCACTCCCCATTTCCTCCCCTCGCAGCCTCCGGCTACCACTATTTTACTTTCAGTCTCTGTGGATTTTCCTATTCTGGAAAACTCATATAAGTAGAATCATATAATATGAAGTCTTTTGTGTTAGCTCCTTCCACTTACAGTAATGTTTTCAAGGCTTATTCATGTCGTAGCATATATCAGTGTTTCATTTCTTTTAATTGCCATTACTATTCCATTGTATGGATATGTCACATTTTGTTTATCTCTTCATCAGGGGGTTTGCATTTGAGTTATTAGATATTTTAACTCTTATAAATAATGCTACTAGACATGTGTTTTCATTTCTCTTCAATATATACCTAGAAACAGAATAGCTGGATCATATGGTAACCCCATGTTTAATATTTTGAGGGCCTGACAAACTGTTTTCCAAAGTGGCTGCGCCACTTTACAATCCCATCAACAAGATATGGGCTTCCAATTTCTCCAGATCCTAGACCACAACCGAATTTAGCTATCCAGTGGGTATGAAGTGGTAGTACACTGTAGTTCTGATGTGGGTTTCCCTAATGACTAATCAAACAAATGTAGATTCCTAGCCCATTTATAAACTGGGTTATTTGTCTTTTTATTATTAAGCTGCAAGAGTTCTTTATGTATTCTGGATGTAATTCCCTTTTCAGATATGTAATTTGTTAATATTTTCTTTCATTCTCTGGGTTCTTTTCACTTTCTTAATGTGTTGATTACAGCACAAAAGTTCTAAATTTTGGTGTAACTTTTTTTTCTTTTGTGGCTAGTTCTTTCAGTGTTGTATCCAGAAACCATTGCCTAATCCAAGGTAATAAAAATTTACTATCCTGTGTTTTCCTTCTAGGAGTTTTATAGATTTAGCTCTTGCACACAGGATTATGATCTTAAAAAAAATCTGTTAACTAGCATTTTAAACTAAACTTTTAAAAAATTTAGGAACACTTTTAGATTTATGGAAAAATTGCTGTGAATTGAATACAGAGTTCCCATGTACTAGTATCGCTATTATTAACACCTTACGTGGTTACATTGCTATGGTACATTTGTTACAATTAGTAAACCAACATCGATACATTGTTATTAACTGAAGTCCACATATTGTTCAGACTTTCTTATTTTTTTACCTGATGTCCTTTATTCTGTTCCACAATTTCCTATTGAATACCATATATCATTGTGTTACTGCGAGTTCCTCATGGCTGTGACTGTTTCTGAGACTTTCATTATTTTTGATTACCTTGACAGTTCTGAAAGGTACTGGTCAGGTATTCTGTAGAATGTGACTCAGATGGGAGTTGTCTAATGTTTTACTCCTGATTGGACTGGGATTATGGATTTGGGGGAGCAAGACAATAGCGGGTAAAGTGCTGTTTTCATCTGCTGTCGGGAATCTGGATCACCTGGTTGTGGAAGTATTTGTCAGGTTTCTCTATTGTAAATTGACACTTTTTTTTCCCTTTTCTATACTATAGTCTTTGGAAAAAAGTCATTATGAGGGCCCACGTTTAAAAGTGGGAAGGTATGTTCCACCTCCTTGAGGGCAGAATGTGTAAGTAAATTATTTGGAATTCTTCTGAAAAAGAGATTTATTTATAATAATTTCTTACAATAAAAATATTGAGGATAATTACAACCAGCTCGTCTATGGCACACACAACATACTAAGTTCTGTTTTATGGCATTTCTTACACATATAAATATATACATATGGGGTGTTTGTGTGCTTTTTATTCCACTTTGATATTAAAAATGTAACTATCTCAGATTTATTTTGTTTCATGTTTGCCTACTATTTCTTTTTCCGTGTCTTTATTTTCAAACTTTATCTTTAGTTTTAAGAGGAAAAAAAGCTGAATTTTTAAAACTTATCTGAGTAATTTTTAAATCTATCCCTTTTAAAATTTATTATAATACAAATAAACTAGGGTTTATTTTCACTTTTTGTTTCTAAGTACAATGCTTACTGATTAGATTGATCTTCCTTTTTTCCTTTCTTCCTCCCTCCCTCCCTCTTTCTTTCTCTCTTTTTTTTTTTTCCTCCTTTTATTCCCTATTGCTTGTTTAAACTTAATGTGTTTCATTGCATTTCTCTGAGATGGTTAAAATTCACTTATTAAAGCATACGTTCTCTTTTCCTGGCCAGTGCCTCAATTTCCAATACCTGTGTCTTCCTCTCTTACCTGACAAGAGACTTCACCTAATTTTTTTTTCTCCTTTTGGTCTCTATTACAATTTACCTCATCAGTATGAATGTGATATTAAATAGTAGATTAAGAATTATGAATATATATTTCCTTTTAAACATTGTTAATTCAAACAAATAATAATCTTTACTAATGTACTAATTTATTTCTGCTTTCCATAATTATTGCTTCCTCATAGATTAATTTATAATTTTTTTAAAAATGTGCTGTGAAAAACAGTTCAGATGATGTCTATGAGTGTTAAAGTGAAAAGATTTTTATTTCACCCTATCATTTAAGTTACATATTTTCTGGATAATCTAGAATCAATTTCTTCCCCTGCCCCCCCCCCCAAATACAAGACATCATTGTCTTATTACTTTTAAGAAATCTGATGTTATTTCTCATGCCTATGGCTCTATAGGTGGTTTGATTTTCCACTGCAGAAGCTCTTTATTGTTGCATTTTATTCTGCTGTGTCTAGATGTGTGGTTTTATTTATTTATTTGTTTGCTGTATGCTGCTTCGCACTCTGAAACTCATTTTCAATCTAAAGTCATGTGCTTTATTAAGTTACGGAAAATAGTCATTATTTCCTGAAAGATTATCATTCTACATTGGCTTTTTAATATTTGCTTCTAGGATTCTTAGATAAATATTTGCATTTTAATTTATCTTCTTTATGTCAATGTTTTTTCAAATATTTTCTGCCTATTTGTGCCATCCCTGAAACCTGGAAAATCTAAATATGGTTTCTCAGCCTGTTAATTAATTCTTTGTATCTATTCTCCTATTTAACTTTTCTACTTAATTCTATATTTAAATAATTATATTTTTTCACATCCAATATGTCCACTGGTTCTTCTTTATAAACATCTTTCCTTTTGTCAGGTTTGAAATCTCTCTCCCTGAGGATATATGTTGTGCTTATACAAAGTTGCTATTCTTTTTGCTCCATTAGCTCTGCTTTCTCTAATATATTTGTTGTTATTGCTGCCTTGTATTGGTGTCGTACTCATTAAATATTTTGTGATTTTTTCAAAAAAATTTTACTGTTGCCTTATGGGTATTCCTTTTACAAGGTCAGCTCACTTAAATTATAACCTCTAATCTGGGAAGGACAAAGTCTAATCCAAGGCTTGTTTTACATGATTTTGAGGAAAGGAAGCTATATCTCTAGGTAGATTGCCTATTGATGTAATCTGTTTCACTATTTCCATTTCTTTCTGGACATACACTGCTCTCCCATGACCTTGATAGTCCCATCATCCCAGCTCTGTTTAATCTGGAGACACTCACTCTCTATAGCAGTTGTCGGGCACGTGTTGGAGAATATGGTGAACAGTGCTCATGGGAAGTTATCCAATTACTACATACTTATTGCATGTTTTTCCTTTTAGCATGTAAATTCCTGTGGGTGGGAATTTGTATTGCTTACTGTTCACTTTAGCATTTAGAAGAATGCCTGACATAGAACAACCATTCCATTAGCATCTGTTGAAAGGATAAACATTCAACTACTAAACATAGGCAGTAGTCAGCGACCTATCCCAGCAGGGCTGTGGCGTGACTTTATGTGACTCATTTATGTCTAGCTTTTATAACAGGCTTCTTGACTGTATTACAGACAGGGCAAATCTAATAATTTAAGGTAGGGCTTCAAGGCAGTGGGTAGTTGCATTTTCCAGTTCCCTTCTTTTTAGGAATCTGGGCACTTGAAGTTCTAGTGAGTGACAGCCAAAGTTTGCACCCCTATACTGCAGTAACACTCATAATGTGCCCTCTTGGGTCACGTCTTCCAGCCTGGGCTGCCCAAAACAACTTGAGAGAGAAAGATAAGGGTGTACCAACTTGAAGTTCTAGTGAGTGACAGCCAAAGTTTGCACCCCTATACTGCAGTAACACTCATAATGTGCCCTCTCGGGTCACGTCTTCCAGCCTGGGCTGCCCAAAACAACTTGAGAGAGAAAGATAAGGGTGTACCTGGGAACTTCCACCTCAACTCATCCCCTGTCTGTTGTACCAGGTTGCCATTTCCTCCAACTGAACATAGATCCAGAGAATTTAAGCCTCCCAAAGTATTTTCATAGTTTTGTGCCATTTGTTAAAAGAAGCTTCACATTCACTCAAATAAACTACATATTTTCTAGCATCTCCTGGATTTGATGTGGAAAGTGATGTCAGCAACCAGTGCGTAGTTTGCCTTCTTGACAGAAAGCACAAACACTAAAATCTACTTTTGATGTGAATTTACATAAGCAGTGAATTAATTTTGATAAAAAATATTAAGTAAGTTATTTTTTGGTGATATGGCAAAAAAATGTGGAGGTCATATAAGAGAGTAATGAGCCTATGACAAAAAATTATGAATTTGCTAGGTAAATAACTAAAGCCTGGAACATAGTAGGTGCTCAGTAAATACTTGTTGGATATGAATGCAATGTGTGAATGATGATTTATCAACTAATATAAACTCGTACCTCATTGGAGATCTTGCTCCTGTAGGAACGCAGTGGGCAAAGCCAGGATTGAAGAAGGAGCCAAGAAGGGGAAGATGTACCTAAAGACCAACTTTTCCAACCTTACAATTTTGTTAAAACCAGCCCTGCCCAGAGCAATTTTGAAAAAGAAAAATGTTAAAAGCTCTGACAAGCTGAAGCCAAGCCAAGTGGGATTGGGATATTGAATCAATTTTTTAATTGATTAGGGGTAGCACAAAACAAATATAAACATCTCAGCACTGACAGGAATGAGCTATTCAGCCTACAGAGCAGCCTTAGGAAGAACTGTGATCAACACGATCCTGGACCGGATCTAGGTCTGGCGTGTCTAATCTATGATACTGTTGTCCCTTCCCTGTGGGGGAGGAAAAACAAACAGACAAACAAAAAACTAGATGTTAGAGGCCACCTAAAATCTACAGATTTCTCAGGCACAGCATATGATAAATGAGTGGCAAGTTAGGGCCAAGCAAAAGCAGAAGGAAAAAAGTCTTGGTGCTAGTAAAGGTAAACATCATGCAGGTTGCTGGATGTGAAGAGCCAGATTTCTACTCCATCATACTAATTTTCTCATTTTTAGGTACCATATTATTCATTCAATAAAAATCCACTCCTAAGATTGCATTTTAAAAGTTCCCAAATACTCAATCTATGTATATTCAAAGTTTAAAAGACAAAGAAGCATCCTACCTTCAAAGTATCAGCTCACCCTGCACAACCTTTTATTTTTCTATTGTGTTGATAAATGCATGCCTCGTACTGTCCCCATGCTTATAGTTTCTAACTTCTGTGGCTGTAATAAGTGAAGGATAGCATACTAAAATGATGGCAGAGATAGCTCACCACACATGAGCAAGGGGCCTAGCTCCTGGCAGTTAGAGCTGGCTAATGTCAGAGACTTACCTGGTTTTCTGACAACCTCTGTGACCTTAGGCATTTCACCTACCTGCATCTCAGTAAAATCATCAATAAAGACAGGCAGATGGATTAGGTAATTTCTGAGGCCCCTTTCAGTTTTGACATTTGTTTTAATCTTGGTCAGTGATCCCACCCCACAAACTTTATCATTAGGAAGACTAATTTAGAGAGGAAGGAAAGAATTTTATGCCAGGATTGGGAGCTTTGCACTAGAGCTCGCACTTTCCATTATTCTTCTTTTCCTTTGCTAGAGACCTTTTGTTGCTGAGATCCAAGTAGTCTTCTTGAGTCACTGGGCTGAGGCCAAATAAATAACATGTATACGCACATGCAAATGCAAACGCGCGTGCGCGCGCGCGCACACACACGCACACACACACACGCACACACACAGAGCGTTTCAGAAGTCTACTGTCTGGAGGACACATAAGAAGGAGAATCTAATAAGTTTCACCAGTCAGGAATCAACTCTAAGTAATCTGTTAGCTAGTGAGAAGTAACACCATCTTAGTTGGACAGGTTGAGAACAGCTTAATTTGGAGTAAGAGATATGGCTGGATGAAATCCTGGAAATTTACTTCCTTTGGGGTAACAGTTAAGGTCGTGCTTTGTTGAATGAATTCGAAATAAAGGGTCAGCAACATCAATCACAAAGAAAAAAAAAATGATTGGGATTAACCTATAAACTAAATTAATCTCCAGAAGTGATTCCCCAAAACTGACAGCATCACATAAAATTTTTACTGCATCG
>NW_007731986.1:37974-51128 GCF_000696425.1 Galeopterus variegatus
AATCCTGGAAATTTACTTCCTTTGGGGTAACAGTTAAGGTCGTGCTTTGTTGAATGAATTCGAAATAAAGGGTCAGCAACATCAATCACAAAGAAAAAAAAAATGATTGGGATTAACCTATAAACTAAATTAATCTCCAGAAGTGATTCCCCAAAACTGACAGCATCACATAAAATTTTTACTGCATCGAAATCCTGGAAATTTACTTCCTTTGGGGTAACAGTTAAGGTCGTGCTTTGTTGAATGAATTCAAAATAAAGGGTCAGCAACATCAATCACAAAGAAAAAAAATGATTGGGATTAATCTATAAACTAAATTAATCTCCAGAAGTGATTCCCCAAAACTGACAGCATCACATAAAATTTTTACTGCATCAGGAGCAGCTTATACTTTAAAGATTTTTCTTTCCTGCTAATGTGAAAGGATTATGGTCCTAGTGTAACCTTGTCAGGGGGAGCATTCTTCTCCCTCCTCTACTTGGGCAACCAATTAAGTTGTCAGTTCCAAATTTAGACAGAGGCTTGAAATAGGCTTAATTAGAATTAAAGGGATTGGGTTATTGAGCAAAATTTCCACTAGCCAGCTTATGCTTTAGAGAGCAGAGAATTCCATCATCAAGCTGGTGTTTTGTTAAGTGATGTGGAAAGCTGAATTAGGTAGGAGCAGGACGCTAAGCTCATGGTTTTGTGTTGCTACCAAAGCTAAAGAGAGAACCAGAAGCAGCAAGGCAGCCATGGTAAAAGCAAATTAGAACCTGAAAACTCTTCTGATTTAATGACCTGTAGTTTCCTTAGCAGAGAGATTATAAAAACAAATAAATAATGATTCCTACTAAAGAATATTTCAACCACTATGTTTGAAAGTTGTATCATGTAGGGAAGAGCATGGACATTGGAACCTAGTCTTTAATCAAGGCTCTTTCATGTGCTAGTTGTATAAACTAAAGCAACTTTCTAATCTTCTCTGAGTCTCAATTTCCTTAACTGCAAAACATGGATAATAATATGTACCTCACACATCTCACAGTTATTTTAAGAATTAGAAATAATGTCATTCAGTTGCTCACTGCCACACAGATGAGTAATTCAAATTCCACAGCTAATGTCTTTTCGGTGCAATGGAAAGTACAAATTGAGATGTTGTAAATTAATATTCAAGGAGAGTTTATTTAAAAAAAATAACTTTGCTACAAATCATTTTGTAATGTAAATAGTTTGCATGAAATGTGGCCAGTGGCTTATTCTTCAAGTTTAGATTCTTATAAATGAGATTTTCTTAAAATGAGAGCACACATCAACTTTTAGGACATGATTCAAACAAATGATGTCCTAAGCCTTACTGTACCAGAGACAGCTTGACTGGGTTACTGGTCCTATAGGTTAGAATCATCTTTCAAGAAGGTCGCAATATATGGTTCCTCCAAAGACAGAATTACTTGCTCTAATGCTGAGGGGTGGGGAAAGGATGACATTAGCTCTATCTTTTCTCCAAAAAACACTTAGAAAAATCCCAACTCTTCTACGCTATATTTCCTGAATACCTCTCTAGCCCAATAAATTGCTCCTTTCTCTATAAACTCATAGCACTTTGCTCATATCACAATCTCTATGACAAATAACAATAACGACTGTTTATTAAGTACTTACTATGTGCCAGACATTATTCAAGGGCTTGACCTATTAAAAAACCTCTTAATTATCTCTGTAAGCCTAAGAGGTAGGTGATATTATTGTCCCCATTTTATCAAAAATAAAACTAAGGCACAGAGGAGCTAAGCCACTTGCACAAGGTTCTATAACTGGGAAGTGGTATAGCCAAGCTCTGGTTGAACAGATGGTTTGTTCAGGCAGTCTATGCTTCTTAGCCATATCAAGAGCTGTGTTGCCTCTCCAGGCTACATATTTGAGAATCAATCCACTGCAACTATTAATTATTTTGTGTGTTTTTATGGTTAAAACAGGACCTGGAAGAGAAAGTTATCCTGATGATGCAAAAATAATCATTAAGAGAAACAGAGTGTGGCCAGAGAAAACATTTTCCCACTTCTAAAGGCTACAATGGAATGAGAACAGAAGTCTAGAATGCCAGTAGGCTGATAAATTGCTTAACAATGCTGAACTAATTTATCAACAACTGCATCCCCATATGTTAGATATGAAAGAAAGCAAAATCATTCAGCACTGCCCATTTAGTCAAAAAAAAAAGGACTGGAAATAGAGTACCCTATCCAGGCCCCCACCACTTGGGACCACTTGTTAGGGTAATTTAAGGCCCCTTGGGGATTTGTTCCTGCTTGCATTTCCAGTATTGCATTTTCCCTCTTTCCTTTCAAATTCTGTACTCCAATCATATTAACATGGACTCATGTTATGCTCCAGTCTCTCTCCACTACAGGGCATGGTGCCAGCTGTTTCCTCCACAACACACCTCATCCTGGGCTAATTCTTGCTCATCACTCAGATGACTAATTGAGCATTACTGTACAGGAACTCTTCCCTGACACCCCTGCCTGGGTTTGGAATGTTGCCTCTTGTTCTCATTATTTGTCCCTCTTGTTCCCATTTGTTTGTCCCTTTGCTGCCTCTGTCAACACAGTTATCATCTGAATTGCATTTGCCTGGGTAGTTAGTTGCTTGTCTTTGTTGCTGAGCAGTGAGATCCATGAGGACAGGAATTATAGCTGTTTAGTTCCCATGGATTCCTCGGTGCCTGGTCTCCAGCCTCAAGGGTATAGGTTAAGAGCACAAACTTGGGAGCTGGAATCTCAGTCTCACCACTTACTAGCCACGGAACTTAGAGCAAGTTCACTTTTTTGCTTGTATAATGGAAATAATAACAGCACCTACCTCATAAGTTTGTGGTAAGGATCAAATGAGAAAATGCAAGTAGAAGCTTAAGAACAGTGCCTGGTACAGAGTAAACTGCACATGGCTGCTACTGTTAGTAATAGCAATAGGTTCTATTACTATAGGCTTTCCATAAAAGCCTATCAACTCAGTCCAAATTGTTGGAAACCAGGAGCAGAGAAGATGATCACCTTGGGCTATTTTATCACTTTAGGGAGATTTGGAGATTGTGATTCCTTAGATGTCAGTTCTAATTACTGACCTCAGCATGATGCCAGGACATACTACCCTTGCTGGGGACATTTAAAGGGACCCACATTGAAACACTGCTACTCTGTTCATTACTTTTCTGGCCCAGTTGTTTTCTCCCCTGAACTCTGGGTTTCAAATATTGCATCAGCATTTTCTATGCTGACAGCAATGCAAGTTCAGGGATACTGCTCCTTGGGGCATCATTGGCTGCTTCTGGTAAACAGTGCTCAGTGTGTTTGCTTTAGCTCTGCAAAGAAGCTAAGGAGGAATTGGGTTTGAGGCCCTGGGGACAGAGGCAGGGATTGGGAAGGGTTGACTTCATTTTTTCCTTTGAGAACAAATTGTTTGCCACCCCATATAAAGCTGTAGAAGTTTATTTTTTGTCCTCCACCTTTCTGGATAGCTCTCTTCCTCTGCATCACAGTCACTGGCACCCAGAACCCCTTGGAATACCTCCCATCAGCAATTCTGGACCCCCTAGCTCCTGATGGAGGTTAGCAGCAGTAGGGCAGGGTCTGTCTCGGGAACATCTCTACATGTTCCATGTTACACTCCCCAAAGTGGATCTTACTTGAGCCCATTCCTTTATAATTCTGATCCTGGCTTCTCTGTGCTTTGGTTGTTAGTGTGTGCACTTGGTATTTCTCTCCTAGGTACTATAATTGCTTATTTGAGACAGGCTTTCAAATAACAAAAGAGGAAATAGCACTGGATTAGGAACTAAGAAACTAAAACGCACTTGGGTTCTATTTTTATATTATTATGTGACCTTGAGCAAATCACTCCACTTCTTAGGTTCTCAGCTCCCTGATCTGTAAACTGAGCAAATCGGAATAATTTCTTTCTGGAAACTTGCTTTTAAAAATTATAATTAATGGGGAAAATTTAAGGTTCCTGGAAGGCTTGATAGGTAGATATTTGGGAACAGGAGGACTTCATGAAATCCCTTCATTATCCCATCAGCATGTCTCAAGAGCAGTCAATGCCAAGGTGCCTTGTAAAGGTGGCTGCATCAGACTCTGCTTGTCACCACTTAACTGGGTCTCCCAGAACCTGGGATGAAAGGGAAGAACACCTACAGTGGGTTTTTTTCAATTTTCCTGCAGAAATAACTTCAACAGATTGTGTACTTCAGACAGTCAGGGGTGTAGATCAAATTAGTATGCTGTAAACCTGGAAGTCTGTTCATGTCTCATACTTTATGTTTAAATGTATGCAAATCTTATATTCTACTCCAAGATATGTTTTGAATAAAAATAACACTTGAAATTATTTAACATGAAGTGAAATTGATGTTCCAAGAATATGCACTGATGTTCCAGGAATATGAGTTGGGTGCCTTGGGTACCCTCCTAGGGTGTGTGTCCTCCAATTTGAGAAGCATAAATTTATTAATAGCATTAATTTATGGAGTGCACTATGTGCCAGGCAGTGTTTCAAATGCTATGCAAGGAGGAAATTCCTCCAGATCACAGGAAGTTTTACAGCTGGTGAAACAGAAAAGCAGAGAACATTGTTTCAACAGTGTCTCTCCTCTTATCTGAAAAGTAGGAAAATAATAGCAGTATCATAACCCACAAATTTAATGCAAGGATTAGACAAGAAGATATACAGGAAAATATGTTATAAACTGGAAACACCATATACACAATAGGTTCCCAAGTTCGCTAATGCTAATCTCAATCAGGACACTCCGAGAACACCAGAATAAACAGAGGCTATGATTAAATTCAGCCAGTTTACCAAGAGATCTGGGGTTGGATATTCTCATGAACTCAAAAGTCTCTTGGAGCAGTACAGGGAGCTTATGGGGATGGATGGTGTAGTTCTGGGAGAAAATGGTTCATACTGGACAAAGATCAAGACATATCTGTGCCAAACTGTACATTTTTTCCCCAAATTTAAGTACAGTTGATAGGGGCATGAAGTAGGAGTACTGTTGAATCCATTAGTTTTCAAGTGTGTCCATTATGTTCATCATCAGAGTTTCTTAGCAAATGCATTCCGTTATTCAGGAAGATAATTCTATCCATAAATCACAGCTCAATGAAGCTTTTTATCCTTCCCTTCTCTGAACAATATGACTTTCTTCCTCTTGCACCAAAACCAAAAATCTACAATCATTCTTCTATTTTTTTAATAACACTGGTTATCTTTATCTTTTTCTGTAATGTTAATT
This sequence comes from Galeopterus variegatus, assembly GCF_000696425.1. Classification (NCBI taxonomy): domain Eukaryota; kingdom Metazoa; phylum Chordata; class Mammalia; order Dermoptera; family Cynocephalidae; genus Galeopterus; species Galeopterus variegatus. The sequence goes on from NW_007731986.1 coordinate 43,253, forward strand.
TTAAATTTGACATGACAAATTCAAAAATTCAACTCAGAGATAGAGTTTCTAAAAAGAAGTAAGTGCAGCAAATGGAGGGACAGATGATCTCAGACCATCACAGTGCCATAACCTTCCCTCATCCCAGAAGTAATCGATTTCCATCCTTTTTTATTAGTCTCTTTGAGTATAGAGTATAGCCTATGAATATTATGGAAATATTTTTTAAATTATTCTACTATTATATAGTTATATATAGTTTTTTATAGATGTAGTTATATATTTAGTAATTATATATAGTATCGTTATACATAGTTTTAGTTGTATAATTATATATACATTTATACCCCAAATATCCAAAATAGTCACCCCGATGGCTGCTATACTTATCCCAATAATGCAGGTATCACCCATAATTTTTTTAGAGTCTACTTGAAAATCATGCAATTAATTAGTCCAATATATTGCTTTTCAAACATGCTTTCAGGCAAACAAATAGAGAAGGTATAGGAAGCCAATGAATCAACCATTTATTCTCTCATTCAGCTTAAAAATAAATAAATAAATAAATAAATAAATAAAAAATAAAAAACAACCTGTGAAACCCTCAGGTCATAGGTGAGCAATTTGAAACCCTTGGAGAATAGACAGAAAGCAATTTTTGAAAATTGTGAAAGAATTTCTTTGGAGAAAATTACAGTCTTTTCTTGATTACCTACTTTCCTAAACTTTACTGTGTATTTTTATCTCCCAATTTTCTATGATAAAACCTTTTCATACACACAGTACAACAAACACCCTATATGCTTCAACAAGTAGATTGCAAATATCATCACACTCACCTTAAATACTGTTCCCTGAATCACCTAGTAATGAAGATATTACTCAAAATATAGTACCATTATCACACGTAAGACAATTAATTCCATGACATAATTTAACATTCGGTTCATATGCAAATGTCCCTAATTTCCCCAAGAATGTCTGTTATGGCTGTCCCCCTCCCCATCTCTCTGTCTCTTTCTCAATTTCTCTTGCTGAACCAAGATTCTATCAAGGTTAGTGCATTCAGCTTGCTTTTCATGGCCGTATAATCACTTTTAGCAGTTTAAACAACACCTCACCATCACCACATTTTTTTCAATGTTGACCTTTTGAAGAATCCAGGCTAGTTTTGTTACACTTGTTTTACATTCAGGATGTGTCTGAGTATTCTTGATTTCTTTTAATTTGTTCTTCCACTGCCTTTCTCGTCTGTAAACCAGACATTAGAATGAAAGGTCTAATTGTATTTGGGTTAATCATTGGACACAAGAACATGTCACAGGAAAAAAAAAAAAAAAAGAACATGTCACAGGAGATCTTTGCTACCTTATGTGGGATCACAATAGGAAGCTTGAAAGATTGTAGAAGGTCAAGGTGTCCAATGATTGCTGATGCCAAATTTGGTCACCTGGTTAAAATGGTGGCCACCAGATCTCTCCATGTTAAGGTGTATTTTCCTTTTGCAATTAGCAAGTAATCTTTGAGATCCTTCTTGGCACAACTTGAAAATACTCTTTCCCAACAAACTTTTACCTAATTATTTTAGCATCTATGTTTGTCTTTGCCTGAATCAGTTCTTACATTAAAGTTTCCAAAATAGTGACCTTCAAATTCTACTATTTCTTTCTATGTGTATTAGCCAGCATGCACCTTCTTTTCAGAAGAGCTTTTGCTACCTCTCCTCTCACTTTTGAATCTTTGTAGACTCATAGGTTTTTATTTATTTGAATGTTACAATTAATTCTATTCATCCTTCATTATGATGCTTACATTGTCCCAAATTTGGTCAATAGGAGCATGCTTAAACAAGTTCTTATGTCTTTTTGACATATCTGCACTAATTTTTTAGGACTTTCTTGATGTTCAGTATATTTAGAAGTCTCAGCTCATACTGTATCTTCCTGTAGACCTGTGGTTTTAAAACATGTCCATAAATTCTTTGACATTATTCCCACCTAAAAGAGAATTCTAGTCCCATTTCCATTGAATATGAGTTGGCTTTAGTGACTCGCTTCTAACAAATAGAATGCCAGAGAATTAATGCCATGTGGCTTCCAAGACTTGGTCATGAAAGGACATGCAGCTTATGTCTGGCTTTCCCTTTTTTGAGACATATGCCTTGGGAATCCTGAGCCAACATGAAGAAGTCTGGTTATTCTGTATCCACCAAGGTACAGAGACCAGATGGAGATGAAAGAGAACCCCGGCTCTTCCAGCCCCCAGCTCTCTGGGTCTTCCTAGCATTACTTGCCAGACATAAGTGAGCCATCAAGTGTTTCCAGCTTCCAGGCTATAAGCTGCCCCAGCTGACACTGAGTGAAACACAGATGAGTTGTTCCTGTCTAGTCCCAACTAAATTACAGGTTCATGAGCAATATTGATGCTCTTGTTTTGTAAGTTTTGAGGTTTACATAGCAGTAGATAACTAGAACAATCCAAAACCAGTCATTCAGGTTCATGAGCAATATTGATGCTCTTGTTTTGTAAGTTTTGAGGTTTACATAGCAGTAGATAACTAGAACAATCCAAAACCAGTCATTTTCCCAAGGAGCTTTGTTTTCTTTTAATGGGGATATTGATGCTCTTGTTTTGTAAGTTTTGAGGTTTACATAGCAGTAGATAACTAGAACAATCTGAAATCAGTCATTTTCCCAAGGAGCTTTGTTTTCTTTTAATGGGGAATGGTATTGAAAATAAGATTTGGATGCTGATTCTTGCATTGCTATTGGATACCGTTGCTTCTGAGCCTTTTCAGTGGGCAGAGTGGGGACATATATATTTGTAAAATTGTGAGTTTATATTTATATTTACAATTAAATTTACCATTAAAGGGGTTATAACTACTTTTATCTTATTATCACATCTTTTTACACTAAAAATCTTGGTTCATAATAACATTAATATATTTACTTATTTATTTCATTCTGCAAGGATATAGCCTATAAAAGTAGTAATATTAGCATTTTGAGACTAAAACATAACTATTAACATTACTCTTAATAATAAACCTTCTGAGTGAAAGATTTCTATGTAATCCTTTTCATTTGTTTTTAGAATATCCCCCATTAATGATGTACAGTAATAGTACACGGTTCAAAATCTCTTAAACTCAATTTTTTCTCTAAGTTACGTTATTAATTTGATAGAAATTTCGGTTCTTTGGTTCAATTTCAGGGTTTGCTTTTTTATCTTTTTAATTTAACTTTGTTTTTAAATTTATATACATTTATATGGTTAAAAGTCAAAAGCACATGAAAGGGTAAATTCAACTTGCCAGCATCTCTACTCAATTTTAGGTGAATATATTCATTAGTTTCTCATTTGTCCTTCCTTTACTATGTGTGTTTATTTCCTCTTTTTCTCTTATATAAATGTAACAATAATATTGCTTTCTTCACTTGGAAAAATAACTTAGAATTCACTTCATATCAGCTCATGGAGGAGCTATTTCTCATTCTTTTATAAGGCTATGTAATATTCAAATACTCACATGTAGAATGTACATATGTAAAACATGTAGATAATACTTTGATCTACATTCATTTATTCAACCAGTTCTCTTGATGCACATTTAAGTTATTACCAATCCCTTGCTATTACAAAGAATTCTACAATTAACATCCTTGTGCATGTTTTTGTTGTAACTATGGCTGTTATTTTGTCTTATTTTTTTTATTTTTTATTTTTTTTTATCTTTTTGACTGACCAGTAACGGGATCGCAACCCTCGGTGTTGCGCCCGCACCATGCTCAACCAGTAAGCAGGAACCGGTCTCCACATGGGATCCAAACCCTCGGTGGGAGCGCTGCTGCGCTCCCAGACGGTGCACTCTCCAGTGTGCCACCGGGCCGGCCCTTTTGTCTTATTTTTATAAAGGTGTATCTACAGGGTGGATTTGAAGAAGCGAGATTTAGAGATCAAAGAGTGAATGTATACACAATTTTGTAAGATGGTGCCAAATGTCCCTTGTTAGTAATTATACCGTTGTAAATTTCTCCTAGCAAAGTGTCACCTGTCTCTCCACAGCTGTCCCAACAGAATGTTTTATCAACCTTTGGACTTTTGCTAGTCTGAATGTATCTCATTGTATAGTTCTAATTTTTCTTTCATTACAAGTAAGATTTAATTTCTTTCATACATTTAAAAACTTTTTACCTTTCATATTTTCTGTGAACTATCTGTTTATGTGTCCTGTACATTCTTCTATCAGGTTTAGTCTTTTCCTTCTTAATTTTTAAGAGCTCTTTATGTATCAGAGTTATAAACACTTTGCAAGGTAAGTGGCAAATACTTTCTATTGACTTTGCCTATGGTATTTTTTTGCCATAAAGTTTTATTTAATAGTTTATCACCCTTTTTATTTTTGCATCTGATTTTGAATCAGTTGGAAACATTCCAAGTTTATAAAATTTCCCATGTTGTTTTCTAATAGATTTTGGCTTTATTTTCTACTTTGAGATCTCTGATCCGTTTAGAGTTAGATGATATAATGTTTTTTGGTTTTTGCATCTGATTTTGAATCAGTTGGAAACATTCCAAGTTTATAAAATTTCCCATGTTGTCTTCTAATAGATTTTGGCTTTATTTTCTACTTTGAGATCTCTGATCCGTTTAGAGTTTGATGATATAATGTTTTTTGTTTTTTGTTTTTAAATGGCTACCCAATTGTCCTAGTACCATTTATTCAATAGCCAATCTTTTCTCCAGTGATCCTTGGTGCTACATTTATCATGCAGCATATTTCCATATGGATTTGTTTCTCTCTCAGGAATTTGTGCTCTATTCCATTGTTTCATTTTTCTAGTCTTTGGCAAATACCACACAACTTTTGAGACTTTATAACATGTCCTAATATCTACTGGGGCTCTTTTTTCAAGGTTTTTTTTCTTTCCTAGCTATTTTTACATGATTATTTTTCCATGTGAACTTTAGAATAAACTTGTCTAGAAAGAAAAAAATGGTACTCTTTTATTGAGTTCATGTTAAGTTTATACATTAACCTAAAGTGAATTTATATTTTTATGATTTTGAGTAAGTTTAATTCAAGAATAAGAATTTTCTAAGTGTCGGAGTCTACTTTTGTGCCTTTAAGGAGTCTCTGAAGTTTCACTCATATAAGTTTTGCTCAGATGTTGTTGAGTTAACTCCTAAGTATCTTACTATTTGTTACTATTGTTAATGGGGACTTCTTTTTCTCTATATCCTGTAACTAACCATCAGCTATTGCTAATAGTCAAATTCACCATGGAGAAATGAAACAAAAATACACAAGTTTGAGAGAATGTTGTCATAATCATGAAGGTGTATTGACTTTCTTAAAGAAACACTAAACTCAGAAATTGTAAAGAAAAGATTAATGTATGAGTATTTATTTACATACAATTTAAAGTGCCTGCACAAGAAAGGTAATACCATAAGCATGGTTGAAAATACATGACTGACTAAGGAAAATATTTAAAACCAAAACAGAAAAGTGCTGATTAACTTCATACATAAAGAGTTATTAAATATTAGTATTAAAAATACCAATAAGCCACCAGGAAAATGGGCGAATACCTGAATAACCTATTCACATGTAGAGAAGCATAAACTGTGCATATACACATAACAAGGTAACAATGATAATAATAAAAGGAACAATAATAATAAGTAGTAATTAATTTTCAAGCACTTACATTGTATCAAGCACTGTCTTAAGTGCTTTATTTGAGTTAATTTATTTAAACCTCACAGAAACCCTTTGAGCTTTGTATTATTATTATTATCATTCTCATTTTACCAATAAGAAATCTATTGATTGTAGATGAAATAAAATTGTTACAAATGAGGATATGCAAATTGATTACTCATTTTTGAAGCTGAAATACCATTTTCACCAAACATATACACAAATATAAAAAATCTAATAATACACAGTGTTGCCAAAAGCAGGAGGAACCTGATAATCTCATAAATTTGGGGGAGATTTTTAATTGCTGCAATTTCTTAAAAGCATCTAGTAGCTTGTGACTTTTAAAACACAGGAATTTCTGATAAAACATTTCTCAGAAATGTATACTATCATATGTGTGCAAATATGGAAATACAAGGATTTTTATTATAGCATTCTTTCTAGTAGCAAAAGACTAAAGCAATTTAAATGTCCATCAGTAGGGGCCTGGAAATGCTGATGATGAAGCAATTTGATACCCATTATTGAATATGAGGTCCATCTTTATATACTGATTATGAAAAGCTTGTCAAGATTTTTAAGGGATATTCAGTATGAGAAAACATAATTATGGATACCAGAGGTGGGAAAAAGCAAAGGGGAGGGAAATTAGGGAGAAATTGAACAACGGACACAAAAGAATAATTATGTTTTGTAATGATGAATGTGCTCATAATTCTGATTTGATCAGTACATATTGTACGCAAATGCTGATAGTCAACTCACAAATATGTATAATGAATTATGTTTTAATAAATAACATATTTTTTAAGGGATAACAGCAAGGTGCAGAAATAGTCTTCTCTTGTTTGGATTTTTAAAATAAGACGATGTGTTTGCATATGCACCTGAAGTTTCTGGAAGGTATATAAGAAACTCAAGATCATCTGTCTGTAGAGAAGGAACTGAAGGTCTGAGGTGAGAAAGGCATTTGTTTTTCATTATGCAGTGAATTTTTTTTACCATATGCAAATATCACCTTTAAGATTTAAAAAGAAATACTAGAGAAAAAGAGAGTTTTAAAACAAAATCAGTCTTAGATAGGCATCTGGTCTCCCATGGTAGATGCATTGAAGGGTACCATGCTCATTGGAATGTCGTTCTGTCTGTGTGTTAAAGTTAGACAGATAACTCTATCCTCCATGTTAAATTCAGGGGCTCACAAATGACCATGACTCTTCAGTTCTCATGGAAACATTTCCTAAATTGATTGAAAGTGTAACAAGTATAGCTTATATTTGGTTTTACTTGATAGAGAAATCTGAGATTGTGAGGGAGCTTGAGAGTAGATTCTAGCAATAGGAACTGCAGGGGGACTGTTTACAAATTGGAGAAATGCTTTGAAGTTGAGTGTTTCTTTGGCAGACCAGGAAGCCTTCTCAGTATGTGAGACTCCACTAGCTTTAGGTTCCCTTGCAAAAGCTTTCTGCTAAATGTAAAATCCAAATAATAAGCAGTTTTCAGACTACATCCCTAGAGACCAAGCTTTGTTAAAATTGTTCTTTCCTAAACAAATGTGTATTTGAAAAACTGGGGAAAATACTCACTTCACAGTTATCTTTTGGCCCTATGGAAGACTCAGAGAGTCTCATGTTATGACCAGTCTGAGGGACATTAGCTGATACTGGCAGGGGTCAGTCCTGAGCCCAGTGCTGATTAATGTCCCCAGCAAGAGGAAAGGATCATCAAAGGTATGGATGATACCAAGCAGTGAGGAAGGAAGCAGCATTTTGGATACAAGAATAGAATTGAAATTGTTAGTCAATTGAAAAAGTGAAGAAGTAGAACAAATAAAAGAAGAAAGAAAATATGAGAAATACTTACGATGGAGAAAAAGTGAGTGTTATTCTCTAGGTGAAGAACTGCATTTGATGATGGGTAGTTAGCCAGAAACCCCATTCTGTGAATCACAGACAACAGAAGAAAATCAATCTTTTATACAAAGAGCTTGTCAGGAACCATTTTGAGATCTCTTTTTATTTCTGGATTCTAATATCTGCCAAAAGGGATATAAAAATCAGATATGGTGATGTGGCTGAGAAATATAACCTAAAAGGAACTCTATACACAGAAAAGATCAGGTACCTTGATTTTTAAGAAGTATTATGTAAATAACTTCAGGAAGGGTGTCTTAACCTTGCA